>NC_091441.1:75217174-75372475 GCF_964237555.1 Oryctolagus cuniculus
TATTTAATACTGAGTATGCTTTCTTAGGGAATATGTTTTTTTCAACTGGAGCTTTAAGGAATACCCTATTTGGCAAAATTATATTCAGAAAAGGAAGTTATTTCTTTATGTAGGTGAGTACCTGCTGCCATCACCCAATTTACCCATCAAGAAGGTCAGTCCTGCCTTTGGAAGAGTTAGAGGATATGAATAAAATGATTTATGAACTATCAGGGACTAATTTACCTTTATAGTAGCTCATTGTTGCTATTAATTTGTTAATTGCCATTATATTACCTATTACATTTGCATGGATATTCTAATAATAAATAAATATTTACAATTTTTAAATATTTTTTAAATTTGAAAGTCAGAGTTAAAGAGAGAAGAAGAAATGGAGAGAGAGAGAGAGAGATTTCATCCACTGCTTCAGTCCCCAGAGGGGTGCAACCGACAGGGCTGGGTCAGGCTTCAGCTTCTTGCAGGTCCACATGGGTAGCAGGGGACCAAACACTTGGGCCATCTTCTGCTACTCATACCAGGCCATTGGAAGGGGGCTGGATCGGAAGTGAAGCAGCCAGGACACAAACCAGCACTGATATGGAATGCCTGCTACCACAGTGCCAGCCCCCAAATATTTAGGATTTTAGAAAGAAAAAGATGAGGCTGGTGCCACAGATCACCAGGCTAATCCTCTGCCTGCGACACCAGTACCCCGGGTTCTAGTCCTGGTTGGGGCGCCAGATTCTGTCCCGGTTTCTCCTCTTCCAGTCCAGCTCTCTGCTGTGGCCTGGGAAGGCAGTGGAGGATGGCCCAAGTGCTTGGGCCCTGCACCCACATGGGAGACCAGGAGGAAGCACCTGGCTCCTAGCTTCAGAGCAGTGCAGCGCATCGGCTGTAGCAGCCATTTGGGGAGTGAACCAATGGAAGGAAGACCTTTCTGTCTCTCTCACTGTCTAACTTTGTCTGTCAAAAAAAAAAAAAAAAAAAGAAAGAAAGAAAGAAAGAAAGAAAGAAAGAAAGAGATGAGGCAATATATGTATCATATTTTTTACTAAAGTTCTGTGAAGTCAAATTATGACACCATACAATTAAAGCCCAAAAGTAATCAATGTGCATAATATCACACCCACACATATACACATAAGTCATTCTACTTGTATTTTTGAAGCACACACTAAATAAAATAGACGGAGGTAAAATAAAAGAGATAAAGAGGCAAAATTCACTAAACGTGTATGATATTTACAAATGTCTTTGTAACAAATAGTATAAAATCAACATTTATCAAGCAAAACAATAGGAAAGAGAAGAAATAGGTATAATAATAAGATATTCTAGTCACTTTTCTGAGTTTGTAACAGAAGTAGAGAAAAACATAGCAAATAATTACAGAAATAGATCCTATATGTCTTAAAAGACAAAGGATTGAAACTATTTAATGAAAGAAAAAATATTTCTTATAACAAAAATACATCTATAAACAGACAAAAATGGTAACCCTTACTAAGTAGGCAAATATAACCAAAAAGAAAATTATGGAGGAGGAAATGTAAATTACCAATAAATGGATGCCTCCAGGGCAAACAACAACATCTTTTTGTTTGTCTGGTTAGGAAAATCAAGGATAACCCCCTGTGCTAGCGAGGATGTGTAGAAATGGACATTCTTCTTCCGTGCTTATCCATTCACCAAATTGTTGACTGGTTATTTCCAAGGGCTGCCACTGGAGGAAGGAGGAAGTCAGTGGATAACTATGTAATTTTTACTTCTGATTTGCAACTTCAAGTTTTCAAACTCAGTTTAAAAATGTCTTAATGTAAATTGATACTACTTTATGTTGAGAAAAACAGGTTACAACAAAGAATGAAGTAACTACTCAGATCCATCATAGTGTTTAATGGAAAAGAACATTTCAGACTATTATTTTATCCTTATTTGTGTAAACATATAAAGAAGAAAAGATACGTGCTTGTATATTTATATAAAATCATTTGAAGGGAAAAATTGAAGCACTTCAAGGTTTCTAAGTCTCTGCAGACCGAAATTGAAGTGAGTTGGAAGAGAGTGGGAGGAAATGGAATGGTTTATTTCTTACATTGTGCTTTTTCACATTAAGTACATATAAATTTTTATAAAATACTTCTTCATGTATAAACAATAAAAAAATCTACATATCAGCATTCCATCACTTAATGCAATAAGGAGAAATTTGAATTGTTAAAATGAAATGACAGTTAAGCAAACACACTGCAGAACAAAGATTAATGCATTAGAAATAGTCTACCATGAAAATAAATATGCAAAGAGATGGGGAATGAGAAATCAGAGAAGTAAGAACAATAGTCATCATCCCCACTATTACTAATGATGATGATGGTTATTGGAGTAGACAGTTCTGAAGATTAGCACGCCATCAGACTGCAAGCAAGAGTGTTGAACATCAGCCCCCTTCGCTGAGTTTGCCACAGGGAGTAACACTTTCCAATGTGAGAGTCAGTTATAATTAATTTACTAGATCATCTCAATGACCTCTAATGACAATAAGTAGTTATAATGTAGAAAAAGAAAGACTGAAATGAAAAACAAACTATGTTCTCTGTGTTTGTGTGCATAAACTCTGCTTCCAGGTTATCCTTCAAAAATGTTTTGTGCCAGCTTTTTGGGAAGAAGGGGTTGAAGCTGGGTGAGAGTGAGACTAGAGCACTCTTAATGCTGTGGCCTGTCAATCAGAGGAGGAAGACATTAGTGGACTCCAGGCGTTACATTTCTGAAGATTCCTCATTGTTCACAGGAGGGAACACTCTTCCTCCACTCTCTCTCCTTTCCTACCCCACCTTCCTCCTCAGCTCTTCTTTCTCTGTGCTCTTTTCTTCTCTCTCTGATATAGAATTCCACTTGAAGAGACTCGGAGACAGCATTCAATTGGCATAAAAGGTGAAATGGAATGATGACAGAAAAGTCATTAATCATTCTGTCACTCTTCTAATAAATCTCACATCTTGTCTGTATTTTGCCTGAGAAAGGCATCCGCCTTTCTGGGCAAGCAGGATCTACTGCTGGAACTGTGTGGGACTCCTGCAGCTCATGCTGACTGATGCACATCTTTTGACTTTATTTTTATTTGACAACAGTAAGTATATTCATATCCTGGAGCCAGGCTCCAAATATTGTGTGGACTGGAAAGTCAGGGGACCATATACTTATCTCTTTCTCTCACTCAAGATTCCAAAGCCTTGGTAGCTTCCATCAGCAGTCTCCTGTTCTGCACAGCTAGAAAGATGTTTGTTTGAAGCCCACACATATGGTCTTTATTTGTACCTTACTGGATGCAACAATAAAATACTGCACATTCTCCTGCCATGGTGCAGTACAGCCAATACCCAAACTTTCTTGGATATTTTCTAAAAAGATCACCCTGCTGATGGGAAAGCTGTGTGTTTCTGAGTTCTATCACACTAATGATTTCAGATGACACACTTTTGGATTGCATTGGAATCGTAAATTCTGCCCTGTTTTCTTTTACCCGCTCTGCCACAGCGCTGGCCTTCTGCCCTGTTTTCTTTGAACCAAAATGAAGGAGAGATTTTAATTTCGAATCAAGTGCATTGCTTTACTTAATACACAATCATCTATTTGTTCATGTACTCACTCTGTCACTCAGTGTTGCCTAAAAAAAAAAAGAAAGAAAGAAAGAAAGAAAAAGAATGCAGCCTCTTGAAGCTATTACTCTCTGTGTGACATCAGGCCAGCTGCTTAACCTTTCTCCACTTTCTGTAAAGCAGAGAGTTTACCAGTACTTTTCTCTCAGGATTGCTGTTGGGGGTGAACCAGATACTATATGCAACGCATTCATAAGGGCTCCTGCAAATCTGGATGCATGAACTATTATCTTTCATTCATTCAACAGATTTCAGTTTAACACATTCTTTGTGCCAAGCATTGGCATATGTATTGAGGACGCAGCAACAGACTAGAAAGACAAGAACTGCTTTCATGTAACTTACGTTCTATTGTTATCTAAGACATCTCTCTCTCTATATATATATATGTGTGTGTGTGTGTGTGTGTGTGCATATATATATATATATATATGTACATATATAAAATATGGGAGCCAACGTTGCAGCACAGTGAGTTAAGCTAGGGCTTGCTATACTTGCTTCTCATAGTGAAGTTCCTGTTGGAGTCCCAGCTACTATGCTTTCAATGCAGCTTTCTGCTAATGTACCTGGGAATGCAGCAGGAGGTGGCCCAAGTATTTGGGCCTCTGCCACCCACGTGGGAGACCTGGATGTAGTCTTGGATTTGACCTGTTCCAGCCCTGGCTGTTGTGGCCATTTGGGGAGTGAACTGGCAGATGGAAGTTCTCTCCCCTTCATCTCCCTTATTTCTCTCTTTCTCTGTCACTCTACTTTCAGCTAACAAAATAAATCTTTAAAAAAATTTTTTAAGTGACAAGGAAAGGATCCAAGTGTTATTTCCAACTGCAGAGGTGATAGCTCAGTTTTGTAATCACAACAGAGAACTAAGCCCCATCCACTTTCTCCTCCTGTGTCCCATAGGATCACTATTCTGGCCATCATATGGCCACACCTCTTTCTACAGGGTGAGGATTCTTATGGCCAAGGAAATACACCACCAGAAGTTAATTTCCAAGCCGCAGACCACCACAATTTTTTGCCTAAATGGTCTAGCCATTTCTAGAACCCTCAAGGGCCTCTTTCTTGTTCTTCTGGGTAAATGTAGGGATGCAAGAACATTTTGGATCTGAGAGCTAGCCAAGGGGTGGTTGTGGAAATTGTGGTCTTGGATATGGGTAGGTGTGGGTGAGTTGTCCATCTGCACATGATTGAAGGTTGTTTGGTGGGGAAGGATCAGAGCTGGTATTAAGTCAAAAGTGAAGGTCCTCTTTTTGAAGTCTGTCCCTAACCTTGTGAATGTACGAGGCTTTATGGAAATAATGCAGAATGAATTTGGAAGAAGAGATTGGAGTAGGTCAGGAGATAACATTTCATTGAGTTCTGTACAACAAAAATGAGCCAGTCTTACAGAGTAGCTGGAGCAATGTGCCTGGTTAAGATGCCCAACTTCCATGTTGAAATGAGTGAATTCAACTCCAAGCTCTGCTCCCAATTCCCTGTTCCTGCTAAGCAGATCCTGGGAGGCAGCAGACAATGGTTCAAGTAGTTGCATCTCTACCACCTATATGAGGACCTGGACTGAGTTCCTGGTCCCTGGTCCCTGGTCCCTGATCTCGCTCTCGCTCTTGCTCTCTCTCTCTCAGTGTGTGTGCCTTTCTCTCTTGTTCTGTCTCTCTGGCTCTCAAATAAATACAATAATTTAAAAACAGTATTTTATAGTTAAGTGTGTCTTTCTGTTGAACAATAAAAATTATTAGATCCTGCTGATGATTATGGATTGGTTAAGAGAACTGACTTCAGATAAATGACTTTGAATTTGCACCAGTCTTTTACTGTGTATTAACTCTGAAAGCCTCTGTCTCCTCATATGTAGAGTGAGATTATCACAAACTCTACCCTCCCTCATTAGGTTGCTTTGAGGAATTAAGAGAGAGAACTGTGTATAAAACTTAGACGGTGAAGAATAATGTGCTTAATAATAAAAAGGACTATTAATAATATCACTGTTTAGTAAAGCATTCTGCTTGAAAGGCACAATTCTTTCAAGCTGTGGGACATGACTGTAAGAAATATAAAGTCCGATATTGTCAGTTTTCAGCAGGAAACTGGAAGTCCCCAGAGGTTTCAAGCCATAGTGGGGTGACTTCTCCACTGAACTTAGGGGCTTCCTGGGTTGAAATTCAGGCTTGACTCTTCTCCCCTATAGATTATTGCTACATTAGGGTCATGATTTCTTTTTGATGCTTCATAGCAAAAAGTTTACATTCAGCAGCACTTTGTCTTGCTTCAGCTCGGTTCTTCATCTTTATGTAACCAAAGACACATTAAGAATTTAACTTCCTTGCTAAATGTGATAGATGTTCCAGAACCTAGTAGTTGGCTTGGAACTAAATTTGTAGTCAAGTAATGACAAGAAGGGCCATTAACTTTCTCTCTGGTTACCTCTTCTTTTTCACTCTGCTTGATTTGACTTGTTAGATGTGCTGATGAGATGTTACCGAGATATAAGCCCTTGGAAGAACTGCAAGAGATTTCAGCTGAACTCTTTTGACTATCTGCAGAAACAGTTTTCTCAGACATACATCAGGATCCTGTCGAGGATTTGACCATATCCAGAGTGGTCACACTGGCGCATGCACAGGCTTTAGAAATATCAATAATGACTCGGAGAAATCTAAACAGTAGCAAAGAGTTTTCCAAAACACATGTCCATTTAAGGCACAGAGATAGATAACACAGAAATCTCTGCTCCAAGTTAGTTCAGGAGCTCAAATTATGTCACTTAATTTCGAGTCATCACAGGCTATAAAGCATGGAGGTGTATATGAGCAGGAACTTAACATGCGTGTTAAAATTGCACTTGTGAGAATGTTCTCAGGCTCTACTTTCATTTTGTAACGAATCACTGTGACATATATGAATAATTCATTCAGATGCTGAAAGTCTAATCACAGAGGCTTCCTCTTCAGGGTGTCTTGGTAAAGCTGTTGACAGTGCTAAAATGATTGTTTTTGGAGGAATCTTGCTAGGGAAGGATGATGGAAATCATCAGGGGACTCCCTTTTGAGATCATCTGTCAGCTTCCACAGACTGGGTTCCTGTGTTCAGTAAGCTCAGGTGTGGTTCTAGAAAGCTCCTGAAGCTAATGGAGATTAAAAATTTTCCAAGGGGCTGGTGCTGTGGTATAGAGGGTAAAGCTGTCACCTGCAGTGCCGGCATCCTATATGGGCGCTGGTTGGAGTCCCGGCTGCTGCACTTCCAACCCAGCTCTCTGCTATGGCCTGGAAAAGCAGTAGAAGATGGCCCAAATGCTTGGGCCCCTGCACTAACATGGGAGATCTGGAAGCAGCTTCTGGTTTCTGGCTTTGGATTGGCACAGCTCCAGCTGTTACAGCCAGTTGGGAAGTGAAGCAGCAGATGGAAGTTCTCTCTCTCGCTCTCTCTCTCTCTCTCTCTTTCTCTTTCTCTCTCTGTGTGTGTTTGTGTGTGTGTGTCTGTGTAACTCTGACTTTCAAATAAATAAATAAATCTTTAAGAAAAAAATCTTCCAAGGTATATTTGGAAGGAACTGTGCATGTGGCTAAACTTTCTTTGGGTTAGGATTAAAAAACAGGAAGACACAATTGCCCTGCCTTGGCATTCTTTCTTGGGGATCTGGCATTCTTTTGGGAAGTTCAGAAAATAATGATTTGAAATGAAATACAAATTAGCATAATGGGGGAACATTTCCATCATAGTAGCACCATGGATCATGTTCTGAGATATTGCTTTGTACAGACAGAATGCTGAAAAATCCATCTAGCAGTCCATGTCATGTCTATTGTTCCAATTACTACAATAGATGAAATGCTGAACTCATCTATACCCCATCTAGTTAAATCCACACAACAACCCTGTGAGGTAGATTCAATTATAATTTTCATCCCATATTACAGATGACTCAAAACAGAGATTAGATTAAGTAGGGTAGCTTGCTCAAAATCTCTGACTCTGGAAGAGCAAAGCCTGGATTTGTAGATGCGTCTTTTTGACCTGAGCACTCACTCACTGAAAAAGAATACAAAGAGGAAGATAACAGAGAAGACAGGATGAGTTGCTTTTGTTATGCTATCAGGGGCAATAGTGGTTATAGGAAGATTGTGCCAGCACTTCCACTCACTAGGTATCTTCTGCCTGCGGCGCCGGCACCCCGGGTTCTAGTCCCGGTCGAGGTGCCGGATTCTGTCCCAGTTGCTCCTCTTCCAGGCCAGCTCTCTGCTGTGGCCCGGGAAGGCAGTGAAGGATGGCCCAAGTGCTTGGGCCCTGCACCCGCATGGGAGACCAGGAGAAAGCACCAGGCTCCTGGCTTTTGGCTCAGCATGCTGTAGCGGCCATTGGGGGGTGAACCAACAGAAAAGGAAGACCTTTCTCTCTCTCTCTCTGTCTAACTCTGCCTGTCCAAAAAAAAAAAAAAAAAAAAGAAGAAGAAAAGAAAGAAAAAAGAAAGATTGTGAATTTGAGATTGAACTGTACCACTGAACAGTGATATCTTAGCCAAGTCACTCAGTACTCTGAACTTCCACTGTATCATTTAGCAATGGAATCTCCAAGATTTTCCATGAGGATTAGGTCAGTTTTGGTGAATGAAGGTGCTGTGAACATCAGAAGTTACTACTTGGCTATAAGGATCCCTATGAGCTGTGCTTGCATGATGGCACTCAGAGGAAGTGTCTCTTAGGGAGCTCCCTGAGGTTGGAGTACCTGGCTCATAGAGTCCCTGAAAAGCAAACCACTCAACATTGCTGTGCCTCAACTGCATAGCCAGTTTTACATTGTGGGGAGAGAAGCCTACTTTGAGAAGGGCAAAGGAAGTTTTTTTTTTTTTTATAATTTCTTTTTGACAGGCAGAGTGGACAGTGGGAGAGAGAGACAAAGAGAAAAGTCTTCCTTTTGCCGTTGGTTCACCCCCCAATGGCCGCTGCAGCTGCAGCCGGTGCACCCCCACTCCAAAGCCAGGAGCCAGGTGCTTCTCCTGGTCTCCCATGCGAGTGCAGGGCCCAAGCACTTGGGCCATCCTCTACTGCCTTCCCGGGCCACAGCAGAGAGCTGGCCTGGAAGAGGAGCAAGCGGGACAGAATCTGGTGCCCCTACAGGGACTAGAACCCGGTGTGCCGGCACTGTAAGCAGAGGATTAGCCTATTGAGCCACGGCACCGGCTGGGTAAAGGAAGTTTTAAGACGCATGGAAATAGCAGTTTTGGAGAAGGGTAGGAAGTGAATCAGTTTCATCTTCAGAATAGATCAGAGCAGGAGGGAGCTGCAGCCTCTCACACAACCAAGATGAAGAGAATGGATAACATCTGATAAACTGCAACATCCCCATGCCTTCCATCATCGCTGTGCCCTTCCGGTTTCCCTTTGGGATTCTTAGCCAACACATCAAATTGAAAACCCTTGTAGTTAGTGAGAAATTATCTATTATATTCATAACCTTGAATTAATGTTCTCAGCTCTGCAAAGAATTTGAGTTGCACAAAGCTAAACTCCTAATGACTGAGAGAGAATCCAGTGGGTTGTGACACTAAGAATCAGAATATAAAATCACATCACCATCACCATCACCATTACCTTTAGCATTGCCAAGTGTTAACTTTAAGCCATCCACCAAGCTGAGAACCAAAGAGAAATGATTTCAGTTGATGCCTCAATCCCATAATATACAAAAGAGAATTCTGCTGGAAGATAAAGTAACTTATTCAAAAACATTAAAAGTCAGCCTCTGTATTGACCTTAAGCCTGTTTAAGGCAAACCTATCTCATACTGAAAATGAATCTTTTCCTAACACTGCCAATAGACTGAATCTGTGTCAGCATACACTTCTTTGAAGGACTTCCCTATTAAAGAAAACATTGGTAGATTTAACTGCATGTTTATTAATGTTATTATAGTTCATCAAAATACCACAAATAAATTTAATATAAAAGTAGCAAGTCAATAAAATATTTCAAACATATCAGAGAAACTGGTATGCAAAGAGGTCTGGTATGTAAATAGCTCTTAAACCTTAGCAAGAAAAACATTTTAAAAGTTTTAAATCTTTGACAAGCAGAGAGATAGGAATTATATACAACTATAGTTTTAATGATTTTGTAACTATTTTAAAATTTGCTTTATGTGAGTGAAGTTGAACATGTTTTCATTTGAGTATTGTTTAAAATTCTTGCCTTTTTTTCTGCTGGAGTATGGCCTTTACTTTTTAAACTATTTAATAGAGACATTAAGCCTTTGAGTATAAAGTAAATTAAAACTGTTACCTCAAAAAATAAATAAAATATTAAGTTGAAAATTAAAGAAAATTAATGCATAATAAAAAAGAAATAAAATGCCTGAAAAACATGTTTTTAAAATATATCCCTTTTCCCTAGTCACAAAATAAGTGCACATTAAATCAATGATACAGTATGGATTGGCTAGTCATCAACTTATAAAATATTGAAAATAGCAATTGTACAGTCTTAGCAAAGCTATAATGAGATAGGCAATTTCATAATGGGGTTTGTAAAGGAAGATAAATTACTAATGTATATCTAAATGCTGAAAATATAAATTGTTTAGCATAGTGATTTCATTTTAGGAGTGTAATCTAAAGAAATTTCAAAGCTGGATTGCGTGATTTAGTAAACAGCATTTTCAATGTAGTGTTATTTATAAGAATGCTTAAGATAGGCTAGAATAAAGAAGGATTTTAGCTCACAGATAAAGAATATGTGATTCAAGTTTTTAGATGATCTATGCATACAGACAAGAGAAGGAAGGAAAATCCAAAAAATGGTGCCAGCTGCATTCTGTATAATATCTTCTTTTCTGAACTAAATACATTAACTTTAGAAATAAGAAATCATACTTCTTTTGAATGGAGGTACTGTGATATGGAAATGTTTTTAAGAGAGGCAGAACAAACTCATTACTTAACCATAAAAATATCTAAAATTAGAATAATTTTAAAGGCCATGAAAACCCACTATAACAATATTATAAATTTATAAGAGGAAAATATGAGAGATGAATCATATTTTATGCATGAAATTTGTAGTAATCCAAGCAATTAGAGATCATTAGAGAGGCTGATGTCTCCAGACAGAGAGGAAAGACTTTGTTGAGTCTTTGAGAAGGGAATGTGAGCTGAGAGTTGATATTGGGTTTAGAAAGGAGCTGGGAAGTAGATAAAAGAATTCTTTAATTTTCTAGTGCAACATTGTTGGCAGTCATGATATTCCTTATATTTGATTGATCTACTAAAACAATGACAGGCTCATTTTCCTTTTAAGGTTTAATGATGGTAAAAAATGCAAGCAAAAACTCACCATGGTAACTATTTATAAGTTTACATTTCTTGGCCTCAATCACTGAGTATGTACACATTGTCATGCAACAGATCTCCAGGACTTTCACATCTAACAAAATTACATACATGTTAAACAAGTCTCTGTTTCTCCTCTCTATGAATTTGACTACTCTAATATCCTAATATAAGTGGAATCATAGAATATGTGTCATCTTCTCTTGGGTTTATTCCAGTTACAATGTTTTCAAGTTTCATTTAAATGGTAGTTCTCACTTTTTAAGGTGGAATACTATCGCATTGTGTGTTTATACCAGTTTGTTATCCAGTCATTTGCTGTAGACACAGGAAGGCAACTATCAAGAGCAAACAGAAAATAGCAATTGTTGACAAAGATTTGAGCAGTTGAACTCTCTGCTTTGAGGTAGGAATATGAAATGTCACAGCCGTGATGGAAAACCAATATGGCTGCTCACTGAAAAACAAAAATGAAATTACCATGGGATCCCACCATTTCACTTTTAAAATATATCCAAGAGAATGGAATGTAGGCTTTCAAAGAGATGGTCACACATCTGTGATCACAGCAGCATGATTCACAGTGGCCAAGAGGTACAGCAGAGTTTCTTTATAGAGCAATTTTCTGTAACTTACAAGCTATTTAGCACAAACACAGAGCCATTTAAGCAATATAGAGATATATCCCTTGCAAGACATAATGGAAGTGTTGTGGTGGAGATATGGACAAAGTGATTGAAGAGTATCTATAGAGGGACTCAGGGAAGCATTCGTGGAGGAGATGGCTTAAAAGTATTCCCAACTGAACAAAAGTGAAGGAACTGGTATTGAGGCTCAGGGGTTCAAGTCTCCACTTGCAACACAAGCATCCAGTATTGAACCACTTGCCTCTCTGCTGCTGATCCAGCTCCCTGCTAGTTTGCCTGGGAAAGCAGCAGAGGATGGTCAAAGGGCTTGGGCCCCTGTACCCACATGGGAGACCTGAGGGAATTCACAACTGCAGGCTTTGATCTGGTTCAGTTCTGACTGTTGTGGGCATTTGGGGAGTGAAGCAGCTGATGGAAGATCTCGCACTATTTCTCTCTTCTCTGCCTTTCAAAATAAATTATTTATTTATTTATTTATTTATCTTAAAAAAAAAGAAAAGGGGAAAGACCTTCTAGGCAAAAGACTATCTTATGCCAAGGAACAGACACAAGCATGAGAGAAGAAAGAATTTTCAGATTTGCATTATTTTTTAATATTTAGGATTTTTCTTTTTAAAATTTGTATAAAAGGAACAAATATCATGGATTTCATATATACAGCTTTAAGAGCGTAATGATACTTCCCACCCTGCTCTCCTTCATTCTCACCCTTCCTTCTCCTCCTTTTATTTTTCTCTTAATATTGCAGTGACATATTTTCAATTTTCTTTATAAACACAAGTGAACCCTCCACTAAATAAAGAATTCAACAAGTAGTAAGTAGAAAAACCACTGATTCTAAGAGTATAAGCGAGCTATAAATAGTAATCAAATCTCAAAATGTCAACTTTGCTCAGATACATTACATTTTTTGTACTCCATATACTAGTTACCACAAATAAGGGAAAATATATTTGTTCTTTTGGGACTGGCTTATTTCACTAAGTGCAATGTTCTCCAGCTGCATCCATTTTGTTGTAAAAGGCAGGATTTTATTCTTTTTATGGCTGAGTAATACTCCATATTGTATTTATAACACTATTTATTTATCTAGTAATCAGTTGATGGGCATCTGGGTTGATTCATGGGGGCACAGATAACTCCTTCATGTGCTGATTTCTTTTGATTTGGGTAAATTTCCAGTAGTGGGATGCCAGGGTCAAATGGTAGAACTATTTTCAGATATCTGAGGAATCTACATACTGTCTCCCATAATGGTTGCACTAGTAGTTTACATTCCCACTAACAGTGTAGTAGGGTACCCTTTTCCCTTCATCCTTGCCAGCATTTGCTATTTTTTTGATTTTTGGATGATAGCCATTCTAACTGGGGTGAAGTGAAACCTTATTGTGATTTTTATTTATTTTATTTTATTTTATTTTATTTATTTATTTATCAGATGTATAGTTCACAAATATTTTCTCCCATTCTGTTGGTTGCCTCTTTACATTATTGAGTGTTTCCTTTTCTCTGTAGCAGCTTCTTAGCTTGATATAATCCCATTTGTCTATTTTTGCCTTTGTTGCCTGTGGTTCTGGACTGTTGTCCAAGAAGTCTTCGCCTATGCCAATGCCTTGCAGTGTCTCCCCAGGATTTTGTCCAGTAATTTGATGGTTTCAGGCATTAGACTTAGATACCCAATCCATTGTGAATTGATTTTTTGTACAGTGTATAAAACAGGGGTCTTGTTTCACTCTGTGCATTCAAAGATCCACTACCAAGCTGTTTTGATTATAACTTCCATGTACTATGTTTTGAAATCAGGTGTTGTGATGCCTGCAGCTTTACCTTCATTTGTAAAGGTCATTTTAGCTCTCCAGAGTCTCCTGTGATTCCATATGAGTTTTAGGGTCCTTTTCTCCTGATCTCAGAAGATTTACATCTTTGGTATTTTGATTTGTATCATATTTAACCTGTAAATTGCTTTGGGTAGCAAGGAAATTTTTATATTAATACTTCCAATCCATGAACATGGAATATTTTTCCTTTTTGTGTCTTTTTATGTTTTTTTTCTTAATTACTTGTAATTTTCATTGTAGAGATCTTTCACATCATTGATTAAATTTATCCCAAAGTATTTAAGATTTTTGTAGCTATTGTGAATGAGATTGAATTTACAAGTTCTTTCTCAGATATAGCATTGTTTGTTTCTACAAAGACTATTGATTTTTTTGTGTTGATTTTATATCTTGCAATTTTGCCAGACTCTCTTATGAGTTTCCCTATTTACAGGATCATATCATCTGCAAGTAGGAATAGTTTCATTTCCTCCTTTCCCATTTGTATTCCTTTGATTTCTTTTTTCTTATCTAATGGCTGGTTGAAACTTCCAGGACTATATTGAATAGTAATGATGGGAGTGGGAATCATTGCTGGTTCTGGATCTTACAGGAAATGTTTTCAACTTTTCCCCATTCGATAGGATGCTGGATGTGGGTTTATCATATATTGCCTTGGTTGTGTTGAGGAATATTCTTTCTATACCCAATTTGCCTAAGGTTTTTATCATGAAAGGATGCTGTATATTTTTTTTGACAGGCAGAGTAGACAGTGAGAGAGAGAGACAGAGGGAAAGGTCTTCCTTTTTCCGTTGGTTCACCCCCCAATGGCTGCTGCAGCTGGTGTGCTGCGGCCGGCGAACTGCGCTGATCCGAAGCCAGGAGCCAGGTGCTTCTCCTGGTCTCCCATGCGGGTGCAGTGCCCAAGGACTTGGGCCCTCCTCCTCTGCACTCCCTGGCCACAGCAGAGAGCTGGACAGGAAGAGGAGCGACTGGGACAGAATCCAGCACCCAGCCGGGACTAGAACCCAGTATGCCAGTGCCACAGGTGGAGGATTAGCCTATTGAGCCACGGTGCCAGCCTAGGATGTGGTATTTTATCAATTGTTTTCCCTGCATCTATTGAGATCATCATATGCTTTTCATTCTTCAGTTTGTTAACGTGATGTATCACATTGATTTATTTTAGGATGTTGAAACATCCACACATATCAGGGATAAATCCCACTTGGTCCAGATGAATGACCTTTCTGATACATTGCTGGATTCAATTATCTAGTATCTTGTTGAGGATTTTGCTTCTATGTTCATATAGGATATCAATCTGTAGTTCTCTTTCTTTGTTGTATCTTTTTCTGGTTTTGAAATTAAGGTGGTGCTGATCTCTAGAAGAAGTTTAGGAGGATTTCTTCTCCTTCAATTGTTTTGAATAGTTTGAGAGGAATTGAGATTAGTTCTTCTATAAATACTGTGCTCCACCTGTGATTCTGGCATCGCATATGGGCTCCACTCCCAATCCAGCTCCCTGCTAATGTGCTTGCAAAAACAGCAGAAGACAGCTCAAGTTCTTGGGCCCCTGTACCCATGTGGGATACCCAGAAGTTCAAGGTTCCTAGCTTTGGCTTGACCTTGCCCCAACCATTGTGGCCATTTAGGGATGGAAGATCTCTCTCTCTCTCTCTCTCTCTCTCTGTCTCTTCTCCTTTCTATAACACTGCCTTTAAAATACAATAAAGTAAATAAAAAAGCTCTTCATTTCACAGATATTTTGCATATTTTTGTTTCACTTTTGTTTATTTATTTTTTAATTTTTATTATTTCTTTCTTCCAGTTATTTTTGGGTTTCACTTATTTGCCTAGATCCTTGAGATGCATTGTTAGATAATTTGATGCCTTTTCAATTTCTTGATGTAGGCATTAATTGGTATAAACTTTCCTCTTAACACTGCTTTTTTCTGTATCCCATAAGTTTCTGTATGTTGTGTTGTCATCGTCATTTGTTTCTAGAAATTTTTTAATTCTCATCTGATTTCTTTTATTCATTCAAGAGCATGTTGTTTTGTCTCCATGTGTTTGCATATTTTCTAGAGTTTCTTAAACTGTTAATTTCCAGAAAAGATACATGGCATTATTTCATATTTTTGAATTTGTTGACTTACTTTGTGGCTTATCATATGGTCTATTCTGGAGAAAGTTCCATCACTGATGAAAAGAATGTGTATTCTGCAGCTGTGGGATGAAAGATTCTATAGATATCAATTAAATCCATTTGATGAATAGTGTGGATTAGTTTAGTTGTCTCTTTGTTGATTTTTTGCCTAGTCAGTCTGTCCATTGGTGAAAGTACAATGTTGAAGTTTCCCATTATTACTGTATTGAAGCCTATTTGTGCCTTTAGTTCCATTAACACTTGTTTTAAACAGACAGTTGACCTGGCATTAGATGCATACGCGTTTAATATGATCACATCTTCCTGTGAAGTGATCCCTTAATCATTACATAACTCCTTTTTTGTCTCTTTTAACAGTTCTTGTGTTAAAGTCTATTTCATCTGATAGCAGGATGGCTGTTCCCGCTTTATTTTGATTTCCATTAGTATGGAATAACGTTCTTCACCCTTTAACTTTCAGTCTGTATGTATCCTTGTTGGTGAGGTGTGTTTCTCGTAGGCAATAAATAAATGGATCTTGCTTTTTAATCCATTATTTCAGTCTATATCTTTTAATCGGAGAATTTAGGCTATATACATCAAAGGTTACTATTGGTAAGTAACAACTTGATTCTGCCATTTTTTCATAAATGTTCCTATTGTTTATTTTGGATTTGCTTTGTACATTTTTTAAAAAAGATTTATTTCATTTTCTTAAAAGTCACAATTATGGGATGGGGGAGAGAGAGAGAGAGAGACAGAGAGACAGAGAGAAATCTTCAATCTGCTTATTCACTACCCAAATGAGCAATGGCCAGTGATTGGACAAGCCAAACCCAAGAGCCAGGAGCTTCATCTGGGTGTCACACATATGTTCAGTGGCCCAAGGACTTGTGTCATCCTCTGATGCTTTTTTTAGGCACATTAGAAGGGAGCTGAATCAAACTCAGTGCAGATAGGACTCACACTGGCACCATTGCGGTGCTGGGGTTGCAGGTGGTGGCTTAATCTATTATGCCACAATGCCAGCTTCCTCCTTTGTACTTTTCCTAGGAGATTTTCTGCCTTCACATTCTTTCATGATGCTATCTTTCACTGTTTCTGTGGGTAGTACATCCCTAGGTATCATTTATAAGGCTTGATGAATGGTGATAAATTCTTCCAGTTTTTAGTTGTTTTGGAAGGTATTTGTTTCACCTTCATTTACAAATAAGAGCTTTGTTGTTGGGTGCAGAATTCTGGGTTAATAGTTTTTTTTGTTGGTTTTTTGGTTTTTGGTTTTTTTTTTTTTTTTTTGGACTTGGACTATGTTTCTCCAGTTTCTCCTAGCATGAAGGGCTTTGGATTAGAACTCATCTGTCAATCTAATTGGAGATGCATTGAAAGTAACCTGGAGTTTCTCTCAAGCACATTTTAGGATCTTTTCTTTATGTTTTACTTTTAAAAGTTTGACTGTAGGCCGGCGCTGCAGCTCTCTAGGCTAATCCTCCACCTTGTGGCGCCAGCACACTGGGTTCTAGTCCCATTCGGGGCGCTGGATTCTGTCCCGGTTACCCCTCTTCCAGGCCAGCTCTCTGCTGTGGCCAGGGAGTGCAGTGGAGGATGGCCCAAGTCCTTGGGCCCTGCACCCCATGGGAGACCAGGATAAGTACCTGCCTCCTGCCATTGGATCAGCGCGATGCGCCGGCTGCAGCGCGCCAGCCACGGCGGCCATTGGAGGGTGAACCAACGGCAAAGGAAGACCTTTCTCTCTGTCTCTCTCTCACTATCCACTCTCTGCCTGTCCAAAAAAAAAAAAAAAAAAAAAAAAAGGTTTGACTATAATGTGTTGTGGTGAAGGTATTTTCAGTTCGCCCTTAAATTTTCTCACTTGTGGTTGGCATTATGGTCCTACAGGTAAAGCCATAGCCTATGATACCAGCATCCCACATGGGTGTTGGTTAACGTCCTGGCTGCACTACTTCTTTTTTTAAAAAGAGTTTATTTATTTATTTATTTATTTGAGGGGTGGAGTTATACACAGTAAGAGGGAAAGGCAGAAAGATAAGTCTTCCATCTGCTGGTTTACCCCCAAATGGTCATAATCGCCAGAGCTGGGCCAATATGAAGCCAGGAGCTTCTTCCAGGTCTCCCACGCAGGTGCAGGGGCCCAAGTGCTTTGGCCGTCTTCCACTGCTTTCCCAGGCCATAGAAGAGAGCTGGATTGGAAGAAGAGCAGCCGGGACTAGAACTAGTGCCCATATGAAATGCCAACACTACAGGCAGAGGATTAACCTACTGAGCCACAGCACCAGCCCTGCTCCACTCCCAGCTAATGGCTTGGGAAAAGAAGTGTAAAATGGCACAAGTGTTTGTGCCCCTGACACCCACATGGGAGTCCTGGATGAAGCTCTAGCCTGTTGGCTTAGGTCTGGCCCAGCCCTGGCTTTTGTGGCTATTTGGGAAGTGAACCACAGATAGAAGGTGTTTCTCTCGCCATCTCTCCCTCTCTCTCTCTCTAATTCTGAATTTCAAATAAACAAGTCTTTAAAAAAATCTCATTTAAGTCTACCTTTTCACCTCTTGATAATATAGTCAATGTGTGATGTTTCTAATATATTCATGAACCAGCTGAGATCAATTTTTTCTCCTCATAAAGACTGCCTATTTAAAATTTGATGAATTATTTTTAGATCAGTTTTAGGCTTATGGGAAGATCATACAAAACATACAGAGAGTTTCCATTTATCTCCTTGTTTCTCCTAGTATTAACATTTTTATTGATATCTTACATTAATGTAATACATTTCTTACAATCAATGAATGTATAGCAAACTAATGGTCATGGCTTATGCTAGAGTTTACTCTGTGTTTTATGTATCCACAGACTTTGATAAATGCTTAATATTTTACCTGCAGGATTATGCTATCATACAGAGTGGTTTCAGTGCCCTAAAAATATCCATGATTCATCCCCTTCCCATCCTGGAACTCCTTGCCACCACTGATTTTTATGTTTTCAAGTAATTTTGCCTTTTCTAGAATATAGCATAATTAGAATTAAACAGTTTAGAGATTTTTGGAGGGACTGTTTTCTTGCACTTACCAGTATTACTGATGGATTTTAAGAGATTTACTTTCACACTAAATGTATCAGTTATAGGCGTGATGTACAGAGAGGTGGCAGCTGTTCACTACCAAACTCTAGGGGGCAGAATTCACATATACTGTCCTTGGAACTGTCCCCCTTGGGCTTGCATGTTCCAGCAGCACTTGTTAAATAATGTACAACACATTCATGATAATGGTCTTCTTTGTGCATTTATCCTCTTGATTAGATTACATACATTTTAAAGATATTGTTAGTTCATTTTCATTTCTAAGGCATTCTTGCAATCGAGTGAGTTCCGAATTATAAGAACCTAAAAAAATCTTCCCTTTTTCATTTCATTCTAGTTGAAAATAGAGAAAATAAATCTTCTGTATTTTATCCCAGGGTTTTGTGCTCAAATAAGAAATATACATTTATATTTGCACTGTAAGTTATACCTATACATGTTCACTTTAAATGATTGGGATATCACAAACTTTCATTCATTCATTTTATTAGATATCAGGAAATAAAATTAGATGAGAATCAGATAAATCAATGATTCAATCACTGCTGTCATTTTAGTAATATATTATTTTGGTAGCCACAAGAAGTGATAAACTCAAAAATATCACAAGTCATCTAAAGAAAGTCTGAAGACAATTACGAAAATAAACATCATAAAATAATCAAATTACTTTAGTACACTCACCGAATCATAAATTTTCATATGTACCTTAAATATTTTATAATTTTTCTAAAACTTTAGGTTTAAATATTGATGTTTGGGGGCATTATGTGTTATCGGGAGGCATGTCTATTTCCAAATGTTGTATTTGATATGGAAATTTCAATCTGTCTCCAAGCTGCAGTTACCCACCACAGTCAGACATATTTTCACAAAGGGATGTTGTCCACAGACATCTTAAACATTCTCTTGGTGCTGAACACTTCCCCACTATCAACAGACATGGTCAGAGCTCACTTATCTTTAGAAACCCATTCTTTCACCAGGCTACAATGATACATATTTTAGTACTAACACTTATCAGTTCCTTTTTTCCTTCTATTATCTTTGGACTTTGTAATCCTTTCCACTTTTCTTTCAAGCCTTGTCATCTTAGACAGCAATGATCCTTAACTACTCAAAGCCCAGGTACCTATCTTCATTTCTCTTCCCAGTTAATTCATCTCCAGTCTTTGAGAGTGACCCCCTTTTTAAAAGTCAGGACCCTCCTTGGGTGCAGCCTTACTCAGGTTTTCATTCTCTCACTCCTGTTTCCTTCACTGGAGTCTCTTCCTCCCTACCTGAGTACATCTTCTCACTTCTTAGGCAGGTTCCTTTCTCAACTATACCCACTTGCTCAAAGATCTCATCTCCTCCTTCAGCAGGTCAGCAAGTGAGTGATTCCCAGTTGAGAACTGTGTCTCAATCATTCTCTAGCTGGTTAACCAGGCTTCCAATTTCCCAGTGGATACATCCATCCTCCTACCTTGTGACAAATTAAACTGATCACTCCATTCATGAACTCACTCAACTTCACACATTGGATCCCCTCATGTACCGGCCACTGTAAACTGCATTAAACAAGACTGTGAAAAATCCACTCAACATGGATTAAAGACCTAAATCTACTCCCGACACCATCAAATTATTAGAGAACATTGGAGAAATCCTGAAAGATTTCTTGGAAAAGACCCTGGAGGCTCAGGCAGTCAAAGCCAAAATTAACATTTGGGATTGTATCAAATTGAGAAGTTTCTGTACTGCAAAAGAAAGAGTCAGGAAAGTGAAGATGCAACCAACAGAATGGAAAAAATATTTGCAAACTATGCTACAGATAAAGGGTTAATAACCAGAATCTACAAAGAGATCAAGAAACTCCACAAAAACAAAACAAACAACCCAATTAAAAAGAGATGGGCCAAGGACCTCAATAGACATTTTTCAAAAGATGAACTCCAAATAGCCAACAGGCACATGAAAAAATGTTCAAGATCACTAGCAATCAGGGAAATGCAAATCAAAACCACAATGAGGTTTTACCTCACCCCGGTTAGAATGGCTCACATACAGAAATCTACCAACAAAAGATGCTGGCAAGGATGTCTGGGAAAAGGGACACTAACCCACTGTTGGTGGTAATGCAAACTGGTCAAGCCACTATGGAAGTCAGTCTTGAGATTCCTCAGAAACCTGAATATAACCCTACCATTCAACCCAGCCATCCCACTCCTTGGAATTTACTCAAAGGAAATTAAATTGGCAAACAAACAAGTGGTCTGCACCTTAATGTTTATTGCAGCTCAATTCACAATAGCTAAGACCTGGAATCAACCTAAATGCCTATCAACAGTAGACTGGATAAAGAAATTATGGGATATGCACTCTATAGAATACTATACAGCAGTCAAAAACAATGAAATCCGGTCATTTGCAACAAAATGGAGGAATCTGGAAAACATCACGCTGAGTGAAATAAGCCAGTCCCAAAGGGACAAATATCATATGTTCTCCCTGATCGGTGACAACTAACCGAGCACCAAAAAGGAAACCTGTTGAAGTGAAATGGACACTATGAGAAGCAGTGACTTGATCAGTCCTTGCCCTGACTGTTGATGAACAACTTAATACTTTATCCCTCTTAGTAGTTTTTTTGGTTGTTCTACTTAATACTATTGATTGAATTCTGTAATTAATACACAGTTATTCTTAAGTGTTGAAACTTAACTGAAAAGTGATCGCTGTTAAATATAAGAGTTCCGGGAATAAGAGAGGGAAGAGATGTACAATTTGAGACATGCTCAATAGGACTTGCCCCGAATGGTATAGTTAGAAACATACCAGGGGATTCCAATTCAATCCTATCAAGGTGGCATGTACCAATGCCATCTCACTAGTCCAAGTGATCAACTTCTGTTCACAATTGATCATACTGATAGGACTAAGAGTCAAAGGGAGCACATAATCAAGTCTAGTACCTGCTAATACTAACCGATAGAATAAAGGGGAGAGTGATCCAACATGGGAAGCAAGATACTCAGCAGACTCATAGAATGGTGGATGTCCTAAACAGCACTCTGGACTCAGAATCAGCCCTAAACGCATTCAGATCTGGCTGAAAAGCCCATGAGAGTATTTCAGGAATGGAAAGCCAAGACACTTAGGCAAAAAAAAAAAAAAAATGAAATGACCTAAATGAAAGATCTCTGCAAGTGAGATCCCAGTGGAAATAGGTCATCAAAGAGGGAGGTACCTTTCTCTGAATGGAGTAGAGAACTTCCACTTTGACTATGACCTTGTCTAAATAGGATAAGAGTCGGCGAACTCAAAAGGCTTCCATAGCCTTGGCAACTCATGACAAGAGCCTAGGGTGATGACTGACGCCATAAACAAGAGTATCAATTTGTAAAGTCAACAACAGGAGTCACTGTGCACTTACTCCTCATGTAGGATCTCTGTCCTTAATGTGCTGTACATTGTGATTTAATGCTATAACTAGTACTCAAACAGTATTTTTCACTTTGTGTTTCTGTGTGTGTGCAAACTGTTGAAATCTTTATTTAATATATACTAAATTGATCTTCTGTCTATAAAGATAATTGAAAATTAATCTTGATGTGAATGGAATGGGAGAGGGAGTGGGAGAAGGGAGGGTTGTGGGTGGGAGGGAAGTTATGGGGGGAGGGAAAGCCATTGTAATCCATAAGCTGTATTTTGGTAATTTATATTCATTAAATAAAAGTAAAAAAAAAAGATTGTGACTTTCTCTATCTTCATAAGAAGTTTATAACTTGATGAGAAAGAAAATAACAGAATACAATATGAAGCCAAGCCGACAAGCGAGACCCAAATCACACCTGGCAATGGAGGTTTCTGTCTTCTAGAATTGCTCCATTTCCTGTCTTTATCAGCAAGGATGTGGAACCCTTTTTTTCCCCACAGGCCTTGTGTATATGTATAACATATAGGCCATACAAAGTTATCAACTTAAGAATTATCCTGCTATAGATATTTGAATTTCAAGTCCCACATGTGGTTGCCTTGGCAGGGCCAGATCAAATGATTTAATGGGACTTAATGGCCCACAGACTGAATGTTCCTCATCCCTGTATGGGATCTCTACTTTCCAAGAAATCTAGGGGAAAACAATTGGAACAATCTTCAACTCCTCTTCTTATTCTTTCCATGAATCAAATGATTTGTCAACTCCTAAATAACTTCCCTCAGTGATGGCTCTCAGGGGCATATGTTTTCTCCAATCAAACACTGAGATAACTTCTTCACTCATTTTTGCTTCCAACCCCCATCTAAGTGATTTCCCCTTTTGTCACTATCTATTTAATCGTCTTGAATTACTATTCTCAGTAATCCCTCACCTGCTCATAAAACTCTCATGACCTCTCTATGAGCTTCAAACTTCACTTAGAGACCCTCGTTTCATTGGTACTCACCTTTGTCTCTAGATTAATGTAATAACTCTTCCACTTTGCACTTTGAAAGGCAGTTCTCAAACTTTGCCATGTGCCTGGGCCATTTGCAGTGCTTCTTCTCAGATTTCTGCTCCCTCCACACATTTCACCAAGCTTTTGTTTCAGTAGATCTGGGTGAGGCCTGGGAACCTGGCATCCCAACATGTTCCCACATGATGCTGAGGCTGCTGGTAGTGGAACTGTACTTTGACAATAGGTGCTTGAGTAGGACTTCACTGCTTTCTTCTCTGACAAGTGCACTCCTGTTTTTGGCTCTTCGCTTTCATGTGCCTTTCATTCTTCCAAGTGAAGTTCTCTACTTTGTTTTCTTTTTTCTATACCCTCCGTATATGTTGACATTGGGCACATTCTTCAATTTTCCCTCCTTCATCAATCCCTCTACCCATCCTGCTCTTGCCTAATCCAAGCCACCATTTCCCCTCACCCACACTCAAATAAATTTATTTTCTTGTTTTTCATTCTTGTTTCTTAAAGGCATGTGTTTTAAAAGGATCTGTTCTTCTGTGTCATCAAAATCTCAGTTAAAGTAGAAACTCCGGTCCAGTTACTGTAAGTGTGGAAAATATGCAGCAATTCTACAAAGTACTGATATTTGGATCTAGTGCAAAGTGGATACACTACACTCTTCCCTTTTGATTCATCTCTTCCTTACTAGTTCATGCTATTAACACACATCTTTCTTAAAGTTTCTTTGTTTGGTTTAATAAATAAACTACTTTTTAAAGATTCATTTTATTTATTTGAAAGGCAGAGTGAGAAAGACAGGAAGACACATAAGAGAGTGACAGACCTTCTGACATAGTATAGCTACACAGCTAGTTATAGTTTGGGTGATCTAGAATTCTTGTATCTCTGCAAATTAGTGTTCGTATCTTCATTGATTTGATATGCCGATCTTTTCAGGGTGCGCTTGCTGCATCTGGGACCAGGACGCACACTAAGACCCAACCTGGTCTGTATATCCAATAGGGCTACTGCCTTCTACCTCATAAAAATATTTGGAAAGTGGTTTTCCTCTTAAATGGGCAACCCTGTGGTCTGCACATGATGGTTCTTCCTCTGTGGGTGGTGGCCCACACTCACATGTGAATGTAAACTTATTCCCTCATTGTTAAATCAATCTGGTTCCTATTTGTGCATATTACTATTCTCCACTTAGCATTTTTATTTCTGTGGGAGACACGAAACTGTATTGAAGTTAATATGCTCATTGCCCACATCACTTCCATCCATTGGTTCACTCCCCAAATGGCTATAATGGTCAAAGCCAGGAACCTGGAATTGCATCCAGGTCTCCCAGGTGGATGGCAGGAGCCTAAACACTTGGTCCATCTGCTATATTAGCAGGGAGCTAGGCTGGAAGCAGAACAACTGTGACTCACACTGGCCCTCCAATATGAGATGCCAGTGCCACAGGAGGTGGCTTAACCTGTTGTGCCACAATGCTCTCCCTTAAATAAACTATTTAATTTTTCTTATTTCAGGAGCTGGCATTGTGATACAATGGCTTAAGCAGTGAAAGCCTGCCCAAGTATATAGAACTTTGCCATCAATATGTGAGTTCCTAGCTCTTTGCTTCAGCCTGACCCAGGCCCAGCTGTTACAGTCATTTGGGGAGTGAATTAACAGAAAGAAGATTCTCTCTTTTGCTCTCTCTTCTCCCCCTTTTTCTGTCATTATGCCTATCACATAAGAAAATTTTAAGCATTTTAAATTTTACAAATCCCCAAGATAGGCAAATCTAGACAAGAAAATCAGTTACTGGTTACCTAGAGCTGAGGGACGTTGAGAATAAACAGGGAATACTTGTTAATTGGGCAGTTGGTGCCTTATGGGGAAATGAAAGTGTTCTCAATTTGGTTATGGTTACATATCTCTGAATATACTAAAAACCACTGAATTCCTGCAAAATAAATTAATGTAGGGAGATATATGTTATACATATATGAAATATATTACACATGTTATATGTATTATATGTATATCTCCATAAAGATATATTTTAATAAAAAGCAAACAGGTGTAGGTTTTAGGTTTAAGGACATCTAATCACTAAGATCAGGTGAAAGAGAAATAAAAGGGAACATTAAAGCTAAAGAAAAGTGGCCGGCGCCGCGGCTCACTAGGCTAATCCTCCGCCTAGCGGCGCCGGCACACCGGGTTCTAGTCCCGGTCGGGGCGCCGGATTCTGTCCTGGTTGCCCCTCTTCCAGGCCAGCCCTCTGCTGTGGCCAGGGAGTGCAGTGGAGGATGGCCCAGGTGCTTGGGCCCTGCACCCCATGGGAGACCAGGAAAAGCACCTGGCTCCTGGCTCCTGCCATCGGATCAGCGCGGTGCGCCGGCCGCAGCGCGCCGGCCGCGGCGGCCATTGGTGGGTGAACCAACGGCAAAGGAAGACCTTTCTCTCTGTCACTCTCTCTCACTGTCCACTCTGCCTGTCAAAAAAAAAAATAAATAAAATAAAATAAAGCTAAAGAAAAGTGAAAGGGACAAAAGGAAACACAAACACAACTTCTCATTAGTACTTTGAGCAATTGTTAATGGTGAATCTGTGTAAATCAACATTCACAGTGATCTCAATAACCTTAACACATCTCCACCTGTTTAGGACCTCTGCCTGTTCAGAACACTTCCATGCATTTCTTCCAACTTTCTATTCAAAGATTGCCTAATGGGAAACATTTTTTAAACCTATCTTTTGTTTTTATTATTAAGATCACGACATGCACAGAGATAATATTTAATTGCAGCCTTTGCCTGTTGCTAGTATTTGGTTCTCATAAATAATTCTAGATGACATTGAATCCAGGAAATTGAGAAAAGAATGTATCCAGTGGAAAATACTCAGTAAGTAAATGTGAAAAAATATACTTCTTATAAAATTGTAGGTTATATATGTATATATATGCAACAAAATACCCTTTCCAGATATGAAAAATTATGTTTTTAATGACTATTTTATGCTAAATGTACTGAATATATTTTAGGAAGATTCTTCTTGGTATATGCATTCCTCTAGTTCTTTAGTTTATGAAACATATCATCACAGGAATTTTGCATTATCCCAGTTAGAAGCAGTAGTCTATAATTCATAAAAATATGTATGCAGCCTTTGAGGTTATAAAGAAAAGGAAAATCTCTTAGAATATTAGTCATCCTAAAACTTGAGATTGAGCCCCAGTCATTCTATAGTGAAAAAAATGGGTCTCAGATAATACTATGAGACTATAAGTGACACAATTTGCCTGGAAATTATTGAAAAAAAATTATCTAATCACTTTAGGCTAACTTACTTGCATAGCCACTATATATATGTGAGTGAATATACAATAAAATATCTTGAGGAAAAAAATTTTCTAAGGAAAAATTAGAATGTCCAAAGAAGAATACTAGACACATGGAAATATTATCTCCAAGAGATGGTGCACATGTTATATCATTTATAATCTTACACTATGGAATCAAATGCCATAAAATTCATTTTCATTGTATATGATTAGAAATTAATGGTTAGTAATGTTTTAAATATAGGTTAAGGTATATATAATTTTATAAGTATATATGCACTTCTATTAGGGCCATCTGTTAAAAAATATTGCTAATAAGCTGAAAGATTTACTGTGAACATTGTAGGTTAGTGGTCAACAAATGGAGATAGATCACAGAAATGGGTCTCTTGATTTTTTCAGTGCCTAAAAATGAATTATTGGGATTGGATTAAGATGGCAGTGTAGGGAGAGAGCTTGCTGATCTAGTCTAGGAGAAGATAGTTTTTAAAAAGTTTAAAAAGAGTGCACTATCAGGGAAGGGTTAGGGAGAAAACAGCAGAGAAAACTCTCCGTAAATTAGAGGGACAAACACAGCGGACATATGTGGAAGTCATGGAAGCACACAACTCAGAACCCCAGTGGTCAAGAGCCTCTGCACCAACACTGGAAAGTGAGGTGAGACCAGACTATAGCAGCCCAAACCATTGGTAAAAAAGCTGCAGGAAGAGCCTAGAAGGAATCTGGCTTGGAGCCCTGTGGAGGACAGTGTACCTGACAAACTAGAGGAGGAAAAACAAAGGGAAGGGGCACATTTATCTCTTCCTGATCACTGTGCCATGTCTGCTTCCAGCAACCAGCCAAATGGAGACTCCTGAGTCTAGTGGGGAGAACAGTTGTGGCTGGATGTTCATGACCATGGGAGGCTTGTATGCCAGGACAGTGAAAATACTACAGCTGTGTGGGAGGACTAAGGGTATGGCTGGGACTTTGGACAGTTATTGTGGAAGGCTTCACAGGATCAGGGCTCCCTCATTACCTGGTGAGGGACATTGCTAGGAATCTTAGCTTACACTCAGGACTGCACAGATCCTTTGTGTGGTCTTTTTGGCAGAGTGAACGAATAATATACCCACTGGGGCTAACACCCAGGCACTGATCTCCTTTGATGAGCAAAGTTCAGCTGAGTCCATGCCAACAGAAAGAGCAAACCTCCATTTTGATTTTATAAAAAGGAGATTTACCATGCCAAATCTATGTGTGTCACCTCAGACATGCCCTTCCCCCTGGAGAACTGAACAGAGCTCCCTGGCCACACTCACCACACACCTCTAAGTATTCACTGAAAGAAGACACTCCACTACTCTACAGATGAATAGTACAAAGATAAAAGCCCCCACAGTGGAAAAAAAAAAAAAAAAAAACAAAGAAGAAACAAACAAGTATGTCCGCATCAAACAACAAATGCTGGCAAGGATATGGGAAATAGGTACCCTAATCCACTGAGTGGGAATGTAAACTGTTAAAACCACTATGAAAGATAGTATGGAGATATCTCAAAAATCTGAACATAGACCTACCATATGACCCAGCCATCCCACTCCTGGGAATTTACCCAAGGGAAATGAAATCAGCAGAGAAGAATTATCAGCACCCTCCATGTTTATTGCCGCTTAGTTCACAATAGCTAAGACATGGAATCAACCTAAATGCCCATCAACTGAACTGGATAAGAAAATTATGATATATATACTCTATAGAATACTACACAATGGTTGAAAAAAATGAAATCTGGCCATTTGCAACAAAATGGATGAATCTGGAAACCATCATGCTTAGTGAAATAAGTCAGTCTAAAGGGACAAATTCCATATGTTCTCCCCAATTGTGAGAACTAATAGAGCACCTAAAATGAAATCTGTAGAAGTGAAATTGACACTTTGAGAAACAATGACTTGAACAGCCCTTGTCTTGACTCTTGAGGAACAGTTATTTTTTTTCTTCATACTATTTTTGATCACCTTATTTAACATAGAGTTAATAATATGCATATAAAGTCAATTGAAAATAGGTATCAGTAAAAAATTAGAGTGAGAATAAGAGAGGGAGGAGGAAGTTTGTAACTGTAAAACTGAATAGTTCTACATACATTCCTATAGACTTACTTCTAAGGGTACAGTTTAAAAAGTTGCCATGGGACCCTAAATTCCATTAAGCTGGGTGGTAAAAATGCCATTTTAAATGTTAAAGTGATCATATTAAGTGTTAAAGTGTTCATATAGATATGGTTAAGTATTAAATGATCATATAAATAAGATCAAGTGTCTGGTAATAATAATAGTTAGAATTAAAAAGGAGAGAATGTTCCAACATGGGAAGCAGTCCACACAACAGACTCATTTAGAATGATAATTGCTTTAAATAGCACTCTGACCTCAGAATCAGCCCTTAAGTCATGCTGGTCTGGCTAAAAAGCCCATGAGAGCATTTCAGGCATGGAAAGCCAAGACACTGTGGCAAAAAAAAAATGTCCTAAATGAAGGATCTCTATGAGTGAGACCCCAGTGGAAAGAAATGGCCATCAAAGAAGGATGTACTTTTCTCTGAAGGGAGGAGAAAATATTCACTGTGGTTATGGCCTTGTCTAAATACTGATGGAGATTGTGGATTCAAAAGTTTTCCATAGCCTTGGCAGCTCATGCCAAGAGCCCCCCGGGTGATCACTAACATCATACATATGAATGTTAATTGTTAAATTAACAACTGAGTCACTGTGCACTTACTTCCCATGTAGGACCTCTGTCCTCAATGAGTTGTATTATGAGAATTAACTGTAAAACTTGTTCTCAAAACAGTTTGTGTGTGTGTGTGTGTGCAAATTGTTGAAATCTTTACTTAGTATAGAGTTGATATTCTGTGTATAACGTTAATTGAGAATGAATCTTAATGGAGAATGGGACTTGGAATGGGAGAAGGAGGAGCAGTTGGGGTGGGAGGGCGGTTATGGTGGGAAGAATCACTATATTCCTAAAGTTGTACTTATGAAATTTGTACTCTTTAAATAAAAGGTTTCTTTGGGAAAAAATGAATTATCTTCCAACATTTAAGGATCAAAAGATTCTGCATAACATAAATTTCTAATGATCTTAAGAAATGGGAAAATATGGAAACATTGAGCTTTGATTTCCTTATAACAACATTTTGTTGAATTATCGATGGAACTCTTAGTCAAAATGGGTATTATAGTTTAACCAAATATCTGCCATTCTTTATTATATTCTTCATGACTGCTTTCACTGCTCTATATTACCTGCCTTGCTCTGGTAAACATTTAACTTTGCAGTGTAAACTGTTTCAGAACGAGAACTCTAAGTCCAAAATCAAGAATCAGGCCAAAACCCAATAACTGTTCACCATATCAGTAGTTTAGCCCTTCCTTTTAAGGACACTTTTCAACTATATTTCCCAGCTTCTTCTGTAGCTGGGTTTGGCCATGTGGTTGAATTCTGTCTGATGGAAGAGAAGTTCAGTCACCTTGTCTTTGTCTTGCCATATCTGACAGCAGTTATCAACAACTTGCATGATCTGAGAAGTTACATGTGCAAAATGCACATCTCATCAACTTAGGTTCTTTTTTTTTTTTGACAGGCAGAGTTAGACAGTGAGAGAGAGAGAGCAGACAGTAAGGTCTTCCTTTCTCCATTGGTTCACCCCCAAAAAGGCTGCTTCAGCAAGTGCGCTACACTGATCCAAAGCCAGAAGCCAGGTGCTTCCCCCTGGTCTCCCATGCAGGCACAGGGGTCCAAGCACTTGGGCCGTCCTCCACTGCCCTCCTGGGCCACAGCAGAGAGCTGGACTGGAAGGGGACCAACCGGGGTCTAGAACCCGGGGTGCCGGTGCCGCAGGCGGAGGATTAGCCTAGTGAGCCACAATGCTGGCCAATTTAGGTTCTTAAATGGCTGCCAATAGCAGACCTCCACACACCCTTGCCTACCTGAGAAAATTGAACTTTAAAATAGCATTGTATTGAGTGACTGATATTTGAAGAATTGCCTTAATTAATCCAAGATGTAATTGTCTCTTCATCCATCTCTGTACTCTTCCTACCAGGAAATCCAACAATAAGTCTTGGAGAAAGACAAGAAAGGAGGAAGATAAGGAGGGAATATCTATCAACTTGTACTATTTTTTCCTTCACTTAATTGGCATTTATTCCATGGTTCCTTCCATGCTTTACCTGACATTATGTTCTTGAGGCAGTGTACTCATATAGATTAGCATACTTTTAGTTGAAATATAAGAAAGCTCAGTTTAACTTGTTTGAACAATGAAAGAAAGCTTTTCACTCCCATGATTGAAACAATCCAGTGCTGGGGCAGGCCTTAGGTCTGATTGAGTCAAGCTTGGGGTCTACTGGGGATCTACTTCCCCAAAACTCTATAACTTGTACCATTCTCTGGCTGGCTCTGATTACAGTAGCAAAATGGCTGTAGCATTTCCCAGCTCCTGCCTGCACAGTACATCCCAGAGCAGGAGAGGAATCTCTGCCCTTCTTCCCTACCCTACCCAGCAGGTGCTAATCCTCTGACCACCTCCAAACCAACTACCGAGGCTCAGGAGAGCTATTCACCCCTGAACTGATGCTTTGGAAAGAAAGGAGAGGGGCTTGTGCTGATTGTTTTATGGCAATGCTGGAGCAAGTCAATGCTGCCCAGATGGCACTGGCTGATGCTCAGTGGGGTCAGGAAGAATAGCTCCTTCAGAGTGAATGAGGAAAGAGGTACAACCTGTGTCCAACCCAGAGATTCCTAAGATTACAGAGATGCATAAAATTATCTCTTGAGGTCATAGCAACCTACTTCTTAACAAGAAAAGCTGATATTTCCCAATGCATTGATAAGTTTTTATGTCTGGATATTTTATTATTTATGACTCCAATAATAATTCTTTAGGGGACATAGCACATATTTCATTAGACTTAATTTACAGATAAGTTTTAAGCCAAAAGTGGTTCAGGAATGCACCAAAGACTATAGACTAGTTGTGGCAGAACCAGAATTCAGTTCTTGCTTTGCTAAGTGTTTATTCCACTGGACAAAATGCTTCCTTTCTTTCTTGGCTCCTTTGAAAGTGTATTAGTTAGAGATTGTGTTGTAATTGAGTTTTTGGTTCAGAAAATCAAACTGCTACAAGGATAATTGCCCCTATAAAGCACCACTGTAGCTGCTTTTCACTCTAAATTGCTTAATCTGTGCATTCAGGTGGCCAAATATACTTTCAATTAGGCATCTTACCCATGAACACAAAGCACCACTGAAGGACAAGAAGCAATCCTGCTTATGTTATGACCTGATCTTAGGGTTAAAGGTAAACACCCAATTACAGTTAAGAAAGAAAACAAGTTCTCCTTCTTCTACGTTCCTATGAGAAGTCAGTGCACTGCTAATTAAAGGGAGTGATAATCTGGCTGCATATAAGCATAAGGCATTGATTAGAATATTATTGCATTACAAGTTCATTGCTGTTGAACAGGGAAAGCATATAATTAGTCTTCATAGAATGCAGTGCACAGAAAGCAAGAAGTACGTTTCCAGGACCATATATTTAAATTATGAATGCAGAACTCATTTTTACCTAAAGAGAAGGCATTATGATTCGGTTATTTAATCATTTTTAAACAGAGATAAGGATTCACCAGGATGAGGGAGAGTAATGCTTTCATTAAGAGTCACATTACCATATTCAATGTAGAAACTATTGAACCAGAGAGACATTTTTGGAAAATTGATTTGTCCTCATTGAATCCTACTATCATACTGAAAAAAGAGAAAGAAACAGAAGATACACACTCCAAGTAGTTGAAATGATACCTTGAAAGAGGGCAGAAATAAGAGATTTGGAGGTAAAGGATTATGGTAAGAAAACCAATAAGGTACAAAATTGGTAATAAATCATTCACAACTAACTTGATCTCAGAAGTAGTGAAAGTGTTTTAAGAATGATGCCCAGAAAAGGAGACATGAAATCCCACATCTACTAAAGATTTCTTATGAGGCCAAGTCTCTCAACTTCCTGCCTGAATCCACCATAAATAAAACCATATTGATTCTGATTTTAGTAGGTTTTATGATGGATGCACACTATTTTGAAGCACTTGGGCATTTCTCTCTGTTCATCAAATACATGAACCTATACAGCATATAAAGTAAGGTAAACTTTATTTTATTATTCACAGAAAAATTATTGATTTTTAAAATATTTGAGTTTGCAACATTGTAATTTTCATTATCTTTTAACACTTAAAAAGGTCATTGTAATGTTATATTTGTAGATATTGCTGGCAGGAAAAAATGAAGTGAGAACTTCATAAACTCTACTTATGGTTTTTCTTAAAATTCTTACTCCCTCATTGACTAAATTAGGGTCCTTTGGTTGCAAGCAACAGATTGATTCTGGCCAACTCAAGAAGATAAGGATGCATTGGCAGTAGGAAGGGCAGTTTAGAGAATCTAAGGAAGGCTAGCATGGGATCAGAGACAGGGTGGCCCCAAGGATGTGGGTCAAAGAAACCAAGTGGTAACTTCAAGGCTTCAGCAGTGCAAGGATCTTCTCTGGGTTGCTGCCTTTGTGAAACTCTTCATAGTTTCAAGCACCAGAAAGAAAATTCTTCTTTAGCCTAGTTTGGATTGGCCTTTGGCAAAGAGTGGGCAGAGATTCTTGAATGGGAATCCTTACAAGAACACTACCATTGGGGTGCTTGGGAGAGGGATTCTAATTCTGCATAGGAGGCATGAACTAGAAAGCGCCAAAGTATACCTGCCCATACACTCCATTGTTTAATTTAATTTCATCCAGTTTAGCTTAAAATGTGCAGTGGTAACTGTTGATTTATTAATATATTTCTCATGCAGTCATTAATAGTGTGAGAGAATTATTCCTAATTTGAGACAATTTTCTGCGGATCATTAAGACAGAGCAGTTGCCTCAAAAGGAACAAATATTCTGAAAGTTGTAGCCACACTGCCTCTAATGTGAGGACAAAATGGTTAGGGAATGGCAACATGAACTGGTATTGTATCAAACAATAAGAACAAAACATTACCTTTTGCTATTCTATTAATAAACACCTTGCTGTGGAATGTATAATTTCAAATGTATTAGGTGACAAGCTGATTGTATGCCATGTCTTTGAAAATGAACTGTGGAGTGAGGGCTATACAGGTGCTCTCTCCTGTAACTCCCACACAGGTAAGCACAGTTGACTGTTGCCATTTGTCCAGCCTTCAGTTCTCATCCAATACCCATGGGGACAAAGTACCTTAAAACAATAGACTTGTGTTGGGCTGTCATTTAAGAATAGAAGCTACCTCCTAAAGCCTGCACAGTAGGTCAGAACCACTTCTGGCAATTTAAAATGTTTTTAAAACAGTGGGATACCCCTCAGATCAATCCATCCATCAATCAATCATCTGAATTTACATAGCTGTTCTTAGGAACACTGCCTAGAGTGCTTTACAAACAGAATAAACTCTGTAAAGGCAAAAACTGAAATCAACTATTATATTAACATGAATATCTATTCTAGAAGGAATCAGTTTAGTATCATAGAAATGGTAAAAAAAAATGGCACATACAACAGTCTCTCATTATAGTCAATTACTGGAGATTTTATAAAAGTGAACAAAATAATACAGTTTAAAATTATCCCCCCCCATTAAATAATGGATCTTTGGGCTCTTCCTCTTTCATTTCCATGGTTGTTGTTGGTGGTGGTGGTGGTGTTGATCAACTTCATCATTTTCTACTTTGCTTTCCTCCTCTAACTTCTGCCTCATTTCCTTCCAGCAACATCACAAAGAACTATGGTCACTTCCATAACTCTCCCATCTTCTGGAAGAGCTTTTCCACATCAGGCTGAGAATTAATAGGAAGTGAAGTTGTCCACGGTGTCCTAACCCAACAACGATTTTGAGAATTTGCTTATTTATATGTGAGTTCTCTCCTACTCTGCCCAACATCTGGGACTCTGCTCCTGGAAAATGACGTTCCCAAATAGAAGTGATCAGCTCACAACTCACTGGCATAGTAAGCAGTGACAGTGGGGTAGCCATAGTGCAGCTGGAATCATTAGTCCATTTGCAATTAGGTAATGAGTATCTATCCTTTTGTCTAAAACAGAGATTGTCCCAAAAACCAAATCCAACCTTTGTTTTAGTATTACACATGGTTTTATTGGAATCAATCATCCCAAACTCTATACCTATTGTCAATGGCTGCTCTAACACCACATCAGCAGAGTTCAGTCATTGCAGTAGACACTATATGACCCATATAGTTGATAATACTTGCTATCCAGCCTTCTGTAGAAACACCTCCCCTTGCTGTAGCCTAGGAGTTAAAGATGTGCTGTGGTGAAAAAAAGAAGAAAGGGCTGTTCTTTCCTTTTCAAGAGCATATCATCACATTATATTGAGAAGCTGATGACAGAAAAGCTATTTAGTAACACTGTATCATATAGAAGTTAAGGTATGTCGAATCTGTGCAGTATCAGCTGCATTGATACAAACTGTTTGGAGATGAGAGATCAGACAGGTGCTATTGCAGAAAGCTCGACAGTGGAACTGAACCTTGTAAACAGAGCATGATTTGAATCAGAAAATTTCCTATTTGGAGGGAAGCTCTGAAGATTTCTGGTCCATGAGCTTCCAAACATTGGACCATGGGCCAGAGTCAGTCTGCAATGGGATTTCCTCCAATTACCACCAAAAAAGAGAAAATGAAAACACAACATAGCTGAGGATTTTAAGGGAGGGATTTCCCCTCCCTGCTTACTGGGGACTGTGCCTCCTTCTGTGTGGTAAGATTTATAAATTTGAATTTGTTCAGCCCAAGAATTATCTCCTTTATACATCTGTGTTAAGAGTTTCTAGTCCTTTTTTGAAATGATATTGAGAGTTGAGGCTATGTGTTATATCTGCAATTATTTGCACCCTTACTTGTTGGAATGAAATGGGACCACCTGGTATTTGCTCCCCAAATACTTTTTAATTATCACTGTGCCATGAAGTCCAGGAGACTAGAAACTACAAACAGGGACAGGTGTCAGTTGATGTCTCAGTCTCTTTGGAGTCAGTCTTGCCAACTGGTTGCTGAAATCAATGAAAAGAGAATGCTATGCAGGTGGCAAGAAGTGGAAGCTGTGTTACAGGAGATCAATTTGGTTGATTTTTTCTCAATCTAAAGCCATCAGACATCACTCAGCTTTTGCACCAGTATGTTTCAATACAAATGCAGGTGCAAACATTCAGATTCACGAACCCACTACAAGTCACATGTGACTTCAGGCTACTAGGAAGGTTGGGATTTAGAACAGCAGCCCCAGGAAGGCAGGAGTAAGCTTTCATCTTTGGTTTAAATCCTAGCAACAGCCCATGTAACAATCATCCTGGTTATCAGGATGTCCCTTTCAAGGTATAGTTCAAGTGCAAAAAGATATAGCCCACATCCACAGCAGCCCAGCTGCCCCACCCCTGCAGCCTCCTGCAGCAACAATGGAGGCAGAGCTTCCAGGGTCCATGCAGGGGACATGTCACCCTACCCAGGGAAGTCCATACCTGTGGCTTCCCATGAGGGTTTCCATAAACTTCTCCCAATTTACATATAATCCTCCAATGTGCAATCATTTTATCATTAACAATGTTGCCTAGCAACAGTTGACATATTACCCTTCTCAGGTTACCAGAAGAACAGAGCTGGAGAAGTAACCACAAAGTTAAATAGGATAAATTCTTATGCAGAAGGAGAAAGGGTTCTATCAGCCCTCTGCAAGCCCTCTGCCCAGGATTGACTTTCAAACCCTTAGAATGGTAGGGGACAAGGAAGATCTGGGCCAGGAAATTAAATGGCAGAGTATACTGAGCAGACAGGAGGATAATATTGATCCCCTCCAAGAAGACCCCAGAGGGTCTGAGTTTTCTACTGCTATGGATAAAAGGCTATTTGAATGGCCACCCCTTCTCACTCCCCTATACCTCCTGTTCCTGGAAACTTTCCCGGACCACGTTGACTAAGGTGCATCCACCCTGGCTCCTCTGCACTGGGGCTCCCTCTTCATTCCCTTCCACACAGCTTCCCCTAAATGCTGATTGTAAAATGTCCTGTTAGCTGCCATCAGAGGTACCTCCCTCTGTAACGTGTCAGCCACATTTTTCCTAGGCATCTAGTTCCATACCCACAATGTTGGGTGTGCCTAATGCAAGTATTCCTTTGATGAAGGAGTGCAAGGATGAAGCAAAGTGCTGGAAACTGTGAGGATTCCCTGACCTCAAGCCCTTTCAGTGGTTTCTAGGGCAACCATCTCTCCCACTTTTCCAGACAAAGGTTGATGCTAACGGGGTTTGATCTCTTTCACCTGAAACTTGGACCTGGATCTTTCATTTGCATTGCCCCAGAGGTCTGAGAAAAGGTCGGCAGGAAATCTTCCTAAGCAGCGTTCTAAACAGCTGCAGGTTTCACTGAATTGCCATTTTAAATGCAGAAGGAACACAGTCCAGCATTGGTGTGGCATTCCTTTGGGACAGTTCAGCTACGATTCTCATTAGCATCACTGGTGGCTAAATGTGATGAGTTTGGCACAGAGAACAGGCGCAGTGTCTCTGTTTCCATACAGAACACTGCAATAAGGCCCTACCTCAAAAATGTAGCAAATCCAGAAATAGGAAAAAGAAATTTTATCTTCCTAGACTTCAAGGGGAAACTGCTGCAACAAAGATATGAAAATTTAGGGTCTGTTTATGAAGCTCTCAATGTCAGTATTCCTTAAGAAAACTTGAATAGAGCCAACCTTTGCAAGCCAATTCATCAAGGGGGGTAATTCTGCAAAAAGATTAAAGAAAAATTCCCCTCTTGCTGATTCTTCCAGCTAGTTGATATCGTAGCTGTTGTGTCTTTGATGGTGTTCCTTTGCTAATACATTTTTAAACTAGAACAAGAAATTGGCTTCCCAAAATGAGCATCAACCTTGAGTTTCTACTGACAGAATCCTGATATAATTTACCAAAGACAACATTGGGACCAATGAAGTCTGTGCTAGCCGTGAACAGCATGCCCAGGGATCCACCGTCTGGCCACGATGCCTGGAGATATTGATTCTCACAAAATGAGATTAGTCTACATAGTGGGATTGAATTTCAAAACCCAAAGCTGATGTCTCAGCTGCCCGTGTCCAGTCAATTTTGTATCAAAGTTAAGAAAACAGGTAGAGGCTTCTTTAAAGTTGACTTAACATTTCTGAATCTGCTTGTCTGTATTTACTCTGAGAACAGAGAAGAGTACAAAGAAAGATATAAGACTGAGTCTCCATAACCATGGATCCAACCAACTGTGGATCAAAACTATTGGCAAAATTTGCACCTGACCTAAACTTCTTTCTCTTGCCATTATTCCCTAAACAGTACAGCATAACAACTATTTACATAACATTTACATTGTTCTTGGTATTATAAGTAATCTAGAGACGACATAACATCTCTGGGAGGATGTACATTTGTCACATGCAATGCTATGCAATTTTATATAAAGCACATGTGCATCCTTGGATTTCTGTATCCATGAAAGGTCCTGCAATCAAACTCCTGCAGATACGAAGAGAAGACTGTGACTTCTTAGATTCTTGGATGCTTGGCTTACTTGGGGTTTTTAAATTGATTGAACAATTGATAGATTGATTGATTGATTGATTGATTTGAAAGGTACACAGACAGAGATAGAGAGATACAGAAATACAGATAAACAGTTCTCCCATCAAGTGGTTCACTTCCCAAATGCTTACAAAGGCCAGGGCTGGGCCAAAGCAAAAGCCAGGAGCTGGGAGCATAATCAGAGAATCCCATATGGATAGCAGAGACACTTACCCAACTCCTAGAGCCATCATCTACCGCCTGTAAGGGTGTGCACTACCATAAAGGTGGAATGGAGAAGAGATGAAAACCCAGGAGCTCTGATGTGGGACACAGGCATCTCAACCAAGGGTCTAACCACTATGCCAAATGTCTGCCCAGATTTCTTGTCAATATTGAAAGATGGAGCATATCACAAGCTATAGGAGCTCTAAGCTGCATTCTGAGGTCAGAAGCAGATGTTGTGAGTCCTGGAAATGTCTCACCATGTCCAAAACGGAAGCTGCCTTTCAAACTGTTTCTCTTCAAAGTAGCTTGATCATAAATGTAACTGTTCAATTGCATATGTAGCCAACATGGAGTGTTCTCTTTTAAAAATACAATGCCATCAACTACTCAAGTATACTCTCATCTCCAAATATGACAGCTTCCTGCAGTCATATTTTGATGAAAACTGGGTAGAGGCCAAGAGGGGACCAAGTCCTATCCAGGGCAGTTCTTTTCCTAATCACTTCTTCACATTTGCCTTAGAAAACTCCATAAAATAGGAAAGGCCAAAGCAAACATTCTCCAAAAATGATGTGACTTGCAAAAATATGCAAATTAAAGCTGTGCTGAGATATCACTTTTTTAACCTGTCACATAAGCAAGAAGAATGATTATTTCCAGTGTCAGATGGGGTGTGAAGAAGCAAATATTGTCTTCTGTATATTGATGTGGAATTGTAAATTGGTTTTAACCCAGAAGTTTCACTTGTGGGAATTGATCACAAGGAAATACTTAGAAATATGGCCCAGGGTGTATGTTCACAGAGGTTCCCCAAAGTGTCATTTATTTGACATATAGTCAAATAAATTTAGTACGAGCTTCACAAAGTTCAAGGAAAACTGAGATTAAAAGATAAGTCTACTTTGGACCAATTTTTTTTAAATCCATGCATAGTCTGTTCAGAGTATACATCTTCTATAAGTAGTCAAAAATAAGTGATTGGTAAGCATGGTACCTGAAAACAATAGAATGCAGCAACGTCAATCATTAGATAATTTTAACATCACTCATTCAAGGAACACTTATTGCCTTATTGCTGTGTACCAGATGCTATTCTGGACAAATATGGACACAAATCTCTGCCTTCACAAGACTTGTGTTCCATGGGCCAGACAAGATGAATTAGTGAAATAGAGACAGTGTTAGAGAGTTAAGTGATTGGGGACCAAAAATAAAGCATGAACAGATTTTTGTAAGAGCCTTGGGTGGACTTTGGGGTAAGCTCCATAGAGATAACCGATTTATTCTTTGACATGTCACACCTGTAAGTATGAGTGGCTTTCAGGCCAGTCATGTGCAGGTCCTCCTGGGTGTAGTCTGGAGAGAAGTCACACCTGGTATGGATTTTCTGGAGTCTGGATGGAGAGGCAGCCAGGCAGGAGGTGAGATTGGGAGGGTGGCCTGAAGAGAGCTGTGTAGAGCATATTGGGGCTAGTTCTGTGGATTTCACTCTCAGGGTAGTTAGTGAGCAGCCCCTGGCAGAGTTCTACACAGATGAAGAGCTGGGTTGATTTAATGCATGGAAGCCCTTGCTGTGGCCATGAAGGAATGGGCAGGACGGGAAGCAGCATACCCACTTAGGGAGTGTTCATAGGATAGCCCTTGCATGGACATGTGAGTCCTGAAGATCTCTGCAGACAGTCCCCACACACACTCATGGCTTCTTACATGCCTCTCTGCCCAGGCTATGGATGGAAAATTTCTATCTGCTTGTCTCTCTTTCAAACAAAATGAAAATAAATAAAGTTTTAAAGACATGCAAAAGTAGGAAAAATTGAAGGTGTCCAGTGAGGTATAATAAGGCTGTGGCTTTTGCTCCAAGTGTGCTGTGAATCCACCAGCATTAGAAGACTGAGCAAAGAAGAGCTTGTTTGACATAGGTTTAAGCTCTATTCCCAGGCTGCTATGTTGAGAACAGAGTAAAAGGGACAGGACAGAAGCAAGAACAATCAGGGTCTTTGCCACAATCTGGGTGAAAAATGATGGTGCTTTCTATTAACATGATTGCAGAGGCATTGGTGAGAAGTCATGAATGACCATGTTGTAGGAGATTTGTTATTGTGATATTATGATAATGATTTAAAGGCAAGCAAAAAGGAAATCTCAAAACCATATGATTGTCAGGATTATGTATAACTGAAAGAAATTGATTAAAGGGCCTAATTGCAAATAATCCCACTGGTTATCTCTGGTGACTTGTGCTTACTTAACCATATCTACTTTTCTGCAGTATTTTTCTAATCAATGGAAAAGGACTCAGAATTTCAAAAGCCGAGGACCAAGCCACTGAAATCTCATTCTACAATCATCTTGGATATATTTGGAAGGTTTGCATTTCTGTAGCTCTCAGTCCCATTTCCTTTCAGTAAATTTTTTCTTCTTCTTCTTTCCATTGAGAAATATTGGGTGAAATATATTAAATATATTAAAATTGGGTTTTCAGCAGCCACTTGGATTGGTTAAGAACCCTGACTCCTGCCAAGGTCACATTGGAAAAGCTGGCTACACTAACCATAAGTGAACACAGTTATGTATGTCCAGACATGGCTCTTGAGTACTCAAGTAAAGACACCATCTTTTGTTTTACACAAAATATAGTGTGCTATTTCCTAATTCATTCTTCCTACCTGAATCAGGAGGGATCATATTGATGGTTTATAGTGTCCAGTAGCCAAGAATATAGCACTTAAACTGTCAATAGAATATGTTCTAATACTTTGAATTCATTAGCACAATCCTCCTGTTATACAAAATGGTGTTTAAAAAGATTTATTTTTTTTATTTGAAAGGCAGAGTTACAGAGAAAGAGGGATAGACAGAAAGAGAACTTCCATACTCGAGTTCTCTCCCCAAATAGCCACAGTGGCCAGAACTGGGCCAATCTGAAGTCAGGAGACAGGAGCTTATTCTGGGTCTCCCACATGGCTGCGGGGACCAAGCTCTTGAGCCATCCTCTGCTGCTTCCCTGGCACATTAGCAGGAAGCTGGATCATAAGTGCCCAAATAGGCTTGAACCAGTGTCCAAATAGAATGCCAGCACTGCAGGCAGTGGGTTTACCCATTTAGTGACAGCAAGGGTCTCCTGAGTGTTGTTGGGTTTCTTGTAATTTTTTTTTATCACTAAAAGTGTTTTGCATTGATACTTGTGTGGCTCTAAGGCTTTTCAGAGGCATATTCCTTTCTATTTTATTAAGAAATTATTCAATTTTCATTTATTTTCTCTGCTTAGTAACTAGAAAGTATATAAGAAAACATTTTTATTAAAAAAGTCAACAGAATAACCTTATTGAATTGTAAAGATAAAGAAGTTTGGAGCAACTCTCTTTTTCAATGCAATGCCAAGAAAAGGTGATTGGATTAACATAGGATGCTAATTCACACAGATGGTTCCATCGACTCAGTCTCATTGAAAGGCACAATTCAACAACAGCCTTGAGCATCCTTACACTTATGCAAGAATATTCTTCTGGTAAGAAATCTGACTAACTAAACTGATTGAAACCAAAGTACATGCTAGTTATTCTAAAGTTCAGGATGTATATTCAGACACTATTTGTTAATAAAGGCATTTTCCCAGCTTTAGCCATAGAATAATAATATCATCAGAAATAGTGATAACAGTGGTATCGTGCTAACTTTGCACAAGATCTGTGGGAAGCAGATGACTTGTGTTATCTCATGTGGTCTTCACAGCAGCCTGAGTAGAAATGTGCTATTACTATTCTCGTTAGACAAACAAAACAACTCAAACTTGAGAAGTTCACAGAAGTGTCTGTCTTGTGATTTGCAGTTTGAGTTCAGCTCAGTGGGAGCCCCATTCCCAATTATTTAATGTTTGTGCTGATATTTTTAATTTCTTTTACCCACTGCACTTAGACAGATGGCTTGGTGAGTGCAGAAAGATGGCACCACTGAACACGGAGAATGTAATCCTGGCATTCCATGAACCTGCTTATCCATGAACCTGCTTATTTGCAGTCAGCCAAAGGACCACATGCTAGTCCAGGAATCTCCCAGATGTCTCTGGGCCTCAGTTTCCGTCCTGAGAAGGAAGATTTGATGACCCCTTGGGTCATTTCTGCTTGTGGCATCTAAAAGGGACACCTTAGTTACTGTCACTGTTGTATAAAGCCTGGGTAGGCAAGCTCAACAGTGAAGGGCCTTGGGATCCCATATATAGAAGCTTGAGTCATCACAGAAACTGGGACGGGGCTGAGCTGAACAGCTGGTCAAATCAAAAAATTACATGTGCTCAGGGAAGTGACTGAAAAAACAATATCTCGGAAAGATTTTTGCCTTCCTTTGTGGTCAAGTTCATTCCCAAATACATCAAAGTAAGCATTCTAAGGTGTACTTGTAGTGAATGAGATTCACCTGGGTTTGAACAACAACTGTAAATCTGCCCAGGTTCATTCCAGTGTTCCTCATGGCTCCTGCTTTGCTTACGTGTGTCTCATTCTGTGTGTCAACTAGGATTCTTTCTATTGTTAGTGGTAGAACATTTGATTCAAATTGCCTTAAGCCTAAAGGGAATTTATTGTTTCATACAACCAAAACGCGTTGAGTAGAAATTACTCCGCATGCAGATTCAGGATTCAAACAAGTCACCTCTCCAGAGTGCTGAGTCACTTCTATCCTCAGGTGGGGGCCCACCCCCAAGGAAGACTCACCCCTTATGATGGAAACAAGTTTCTTAAGAGCGAAGATTCCTCCGTGAAACTTTCTCCGGCTCTTAGCGTATGATCGTATCACGTGATCTTTCCTGAACCAATGGTTGTGGAAAGAAGCCTGTGATGTTCTGATTGGTTGTCCTAAACCACACCCTACTCCAGGCCCTGTGGAGGGTCCAGGCAAATCCCGCAGAGTTGCAGGGGGGTGGGCCTACACAGTGAGAAAGGATTCAATGAAGTGGTTGAGCAGCAAAAACAACATATGTGGCCAGTGCTATGCTTCAGAGCAAAGGAGAACAACCATACTTGGGACCCATGGCTGCATCAAGGGATCCTTTTTTTCTGATAACTGATGACTATCATAGTTGTTCAAAAAGAAAAAGACAGAAAGTCAATCTTTCTTCCACCTTCTATTGATAATGAAATTGACTCCCTAAAAAGGTAAAATATTTGAGGCCATCTTGCCTTCTGTGTTTTAATGCAACGCAATTCTGACATTTTTGATGGTGTAATTTATAGAACAGACTAACAGAAAAAAATAAAGTTTCTTATTATTTCTCAGTATTGTTCCTTAAAATCTAACATCTGGAGAACTCAACATAAACAGAATTTCAGCGTAAGTTCGCACCATCAGAATTTTGATTCCTTACAACATAGGAGGGCCTTAATGGATATTGTCTCTGTTTTGCCTCAGCCAGTTTTGCAGATCAGTAACCATTGCCATTTGCATTTTGTTGCTGATATTGGAGGACATGGATTTGGAAAAAAATAATAGGCACTTCAATCATCCCCTGAGTTTTATATTGTCAGATTGTTCCCAAGTTATGAAGCCATAGTGATGTGCTTTGCAGACAACCAAAAGCAAAAAGTTAGCACACGATTCCTGAGTGTGCAAGTGAGACCCTTTATTTCTAAAATTAACACATCATAATAGGACTTGGGGTCTGATACCCCAGGGACAGCTCAGAATTGAGGGGATCTGAAAGACAGGTAGGCTGCATCTGGAAATAGAACGAGGTTGATGCTGCCAGACTGGGAGCTGAGCCTTTGGTGTCTCGTGTGTTTGTAGGCCCTCACATTTGTCAAGGATTGCCCTCAGGAATCAGTGACAGTCCATGCAAATCCAGGCAGTTTCCCTGGCAACCAAAATTAACCCATGAAGTATTTGAAGGCACAGGAGCATTTTGGGGGACTTGGAATAAAAGCATCACCATGACAAAACTCTAGAGAGCTACTAATAAGGCACAGCAAGTCGAGACTGTTTAAAATCAAAATATGTTCTCTCTCTGTGTTTCTCTTCTAGCCTTTTTTTCCCTTTTCTTCCACTCTATCTTTCCCTCAATTTTACTAGCTACTCTGGAGTTTTTGATTTCTGGGTGTTTCAAAATTTTTGGCTGTCTTGACACTTAACGTTAATTCTGCATGTTCTTTCTGGTTGAGCAAATTCCTTTTTTCTGACACCTTCAAAATGATACTGATTCCTATGAATAATTTAGCAGAATCCAGTATATTAATAACGAAAGAAGAAATCAAAATTTCACATTTGACTGTTACCTGTCTTTCCCTACAATGTGCTAAAATGGAAAGTGTGGTGTCCATGTTGCTCTCTGTCTGCACTGGATTTACACCCCCCAAAGGGAGTGTTTTTGGAATTGGGATCCCCCAGCAATGTTTATGGCCTTGCAGAATGTGACCTCCTGCCTTGTTCCTAGGCTTGGTAGCCAGTAGTGTAGGTGGTTCTTAACCCAGTGGTCTCTCATATGCTCTGCTTTTCTCTCAGCCTTTCAACCTCACAAACCTAGTGAGGGATGAATATGCTCAAGGCCTCCACAGGAAAGAAGTTGCAGCTGCCAAATAATAAACTGCTGCAGAGCAGGAGCCTTGGAATTGGGCAGCCAAGCATATGAGAGCTTCCAGTTGCTAGCTATGGCGCTGTGGACAAGTTTAACCTGCTTCTCTTAAGGCTAAATTCTTTCGTAAAGTACAGCATTGCAGCAGTGTCCATTCTCTTTTTCCTATATAAAAAAGTCTCCTTTGATGAAAAGAATTGCCCCACACCACAAGTTCAGCCTGGTCCATGGCTACTGACAAAATGACTCTATTTTGTACTTTCCTGGCTTAGCTGGAGTCCTGGGATTTGGTTGTGACCAGTAGAACTTGAATGAAAGTAATGAGTGTAACTTAGCATTGAACTTAAAAAAGGTTAGATGTGCACATTTTCTACTCTTCCTTCACGTTTTCCATGACTGGAAACTAGTGACAAATGGAAAATCCAATTTTGAACAGAGAATATAGCAACAGAACCATTCTACTGGCATCTTAGCACTTACATACAATTATGTGGCAGAGAAAAAGGTTTTGTTTCACCCATCGGCTTTCTTTTTATTAGTGCTTTTCTGGGATACCATTTTTCCATCCTTTTATTTTCAACCTATACCCTACACTTAAGCTGTTCTCCTGTAAGCATTTAATACTTCAGTTTGTATTTAATTCAGTCTGGCGATCTTTGTCTTTTAACTGTACTGTTTAATCTGTTCACATTTAACACTTGCATATTTGGGCTTATCATTTCCATCTTATTCTTTTCTATTTTGCTCAACTATTTATGTTACTAGCATCTATTGTACGTTAATGTCAATAGTAGTTTCAATTTCTCTCCTATTGAAGATCCCTAAGGACAGATTTTGGCTAATCTTCATCATAAAATTAGTTAAGCATTTACTTGTTTTCAGATACCTTGTTAAACATGTTATAGACATTTGCTTACTCAATTCACATATCGATTCTGCAAGGTAGGAATAATTTATTCCTATTTCATAAAAAAGTAATTAGAGACTCAACGACAGGTTAACTTGTTCCAAGTTATCATAATACTGTGTGGAAGACTACAAAGTAGTTGTTCAACAAACGTCATCTGAATCGTAAAGGGAAGAATGAGTTCTAGGAGGTGATTCTTCATGTTCCTATTGCTGGCAACTTGTCCTACTCACCTGCTTCTTAGTTATCAATTGCTGTCCACATAGGCAGTCAGTGACCATTTTTGGTAATAAAAAGTTTGATCAGAATTGGAGTAAGGCATTTTTTTCAAGGCATTCTCAAAACACCCCATCATCTGAGCTGTTAAGATTCCACTAAAAAAAATGACTTGTATCATTAAGTATTGCAAAGTGAAAGGTGCTAGCATCCATTATTCCCATTTAAAACACAAATATATTCTTTTTATGATTTTTTTACATAACTGCTGTCATTGAACACAATGATTGTGCTTAACAAGTATTTAAAACTTGTCACTGAAATTTTCCTCACAAAGACTTGAAAATATTTAAGAGAATAAAGCACCAGGTAGCATAAGGAAAGGACTGTCAATCATGTGGGCTGTTCAGCCTGTATGAGGCCAATTTGAAAATAATGGGGACATAATGGGGAAAATAATAATAACAGCAACTTTCATTTATTGGACCTTAGTAGACCAGCAACCATACGAAGAGCTTTGTCATCTTTTATTTGAAAATACTTAAATTGAGCACACCTTGGCCTGCCCTTTGCTAGGCACCAGAATCTATCAGTGAACAGCAGGAATAATGTCCCCTGACCCTATGGAGTTTGCAATCTGCACAGTGACATTGGGAGGAAGGGGCTGTTTTCTCAGTGAAACAAATGAAGACCTTGAGAATTAAGGCATCCAGGGCTTTGCTCAAGTCACCTGGCTTGCTAATGAGGTTGGGAGCAAGAACTTGGCTTGGCGATGGCTACACTGCTGCACAGGACGTACACCTGTGAGTCAGACACCCAGCTTTGGGTTATTACAGGAGAATTGCGTATCACCCACAGGACCCACTTGAGTGCCAAGGACAATCTCCTTCAATCCCACTAAGTGAACAGGCCTTGGAACCTGAAGACACAAGTCTTTGTCTGGAGCAGTTTTCCCACTCACCTGTTTTCTCATCTCTCGTTGCCAAGTTTTCTAAGTCAGGGAGGAGTGGATAAAGAGGGATGAGTGAGGTGCTTTTGTGTGTCCCAAGGGGCTCTGGAGAATGAGGGCAAAATCTACAAAGAGCAGAGCCTAAATCACATTTTGTTACTTTAAAGTTTCATTTCTTTCAAAAGCCTTGAGAAACTGGGAAGCATGCAAACCAGGCCAAGCTGCCAATTGCTTTTCATTTTGGGGAAAACGTGTCTGTTATTTGTTTTAATTAAAGCAACAAGAGAGAATGACTTTGAAAAACAATGGCATTGATTTCAAAGGTATCCAACACCAGGTTTTGTAAATGATTCTCAGAGTAGCTCAAGCAACTCGCCTTAATGTCTGGGGGAATTTCGTGTCTAAATCCTGACTCTCCACTTCAAACCACGCGTATTGCCAGAGAATGTGAAATGCTTTCCCTGACAAGATTTGTATAGATTTTTTTCTGCGAGTGACAGAATAGAGAGAAAAATGCTTCCTCAGAGACTGCCAACCAGAGGAAAAGAAAGCATTTCCTCACCTTCCTCTTCCTCCATAAATAATGGCTGTGATTATTTAGCTCCTACTCTGACGGCAGGGACGATCTGATGGGTAAATTTCCACTGAAATTAGACAACTTTAAAAAGTGATAATTACTATGATTTTTCAAAGATCCACTAAGAAACAGCACAATCCAAGTGGTGTCATTTCTTCTGCTGCTTTGCTCGAGATGCCTCATCAATAGATTCAAGAACTGCTCCAAGGAGACTCCAAGGCTATTGGCAGCATTTATCTCCAATCCCCCAGCCCCAGGGAAGTGGTCAGTTCCTATGAACAGGGACAAGCCAGAGGGAAGCTGGGAGACCAAGTCTTAGAGCAGAGCGAGGAGGCACACATTTGGGAAGGAGTTGCTGGAGCTGGACTCAACTCTGAGTGACATGGGTGGTCAAGTACGGGACAGCAAATTGAGTCAGCACGCTGTTTAGCTGTGCTTTTCTTTGGGAGAATTTGTAGAGGCCAGGATGGATCCAGCACAAGCACCACTCCAACCTAGCAGACGATGACTAAATCACTATGTTTACCCAAAATTTGGAGCACAAGCTCAGGAAGGCTGGTTCTCCGCTGCTAAAGCGAAGCCGGTAATTGGGACCAGTTTGAATGCCCCTTGGCTTCATGAGCAGATTTGCGTGAATCGCATGCCTGCTCTGGTTTTGGGAGACTGATGGATCCATACAAGAAGCCACGCATGGTAGAATAGATATTCTTCAGCTTACCAATTGCAGAAACCACAGACAAGTCACTTGATCCTTCTGAACCCATGTTCCCCATCTAATATACAACTCATCAAGTTCTTGTAAGCAAAAATAAAATAAGTGCTTGCATATAGAAGCTGTTACAAAATGCGATCTCTCTCCCCATTAAAAAACTATAAACTCTTGAATATAGTCTAATAAATCAACTAACAGTTGTCATCTAATACGTGATGGATTCAAGATTCAAAAAGGTTGGATATTTACCAAATGGGGCGTGAAGGGGACTCAGCTAGGAAGCTGGACAGAGTAGGTTAGAGCTTGTTCTGCTCTTTGCTACATACACAAGGATGCTTCAAAATATTTGCGGAAAATGGAATAACAAAATGAATTTATTTGGGGACAAAGTTTTTTGAAATACATGCATACAATTGTAGTGCTTTCAAAAAGTTGGTGGAATATGTGATCACAAAAAAACTATGCATGGATTTCAAAATATGTTTGCACCAAAATAAACTTGTCTTTTCATTCTGTTTTCCCAGAAACATTCTGAAGTAGCCTTGCAACATTTTGAGCAAATTAGGTAGTCTCTTAAGTCTCACGTTTTTCCCCTTGTCTGGAAAATAAGTAGTGTATTATCATAATGCCTAATTCACATATGTGGAGGATTCAACCTGGCATGACCTTAGCACATTGCTTGACAAATCATAAGCAACACATTTTTGGTAAAATAAAAATACAGCACTATTCCTGTAAGAGGCGAAATGTGGCTTAAAATTAAATAAGGAGGGACTGTGTTGTGGCACAAGAGGTTTAATCTACTGCCTCTGACTCCAAACTCCAATATAAATGCCAGTTCAGGTCCTGGCTAGTCCACTTCCAATCTGACTCCCAAATATACCCAGGAAAAGCAGTGGAAGATAAACCAAGTGCTTGGGCCCCTGGAATACCCAGATGAAGTTCCTGTCTTCTGGTACAGCCCTGGTCATTGCAACCACTTTGGAAATGAACCACCAAATAGAAGACCTCACGCTCTCTTTCTGTCTGTGTCATGTCCCTCTTTCTCTGTAGCTCTTTTAAATAAAATAAATGTCTTTTAAAAAAACTAAATATAGAATGTAGTCAGATAGAAGGTGCAGAGAAAAGCAGATAGGCCAAGACCTTGAATGAGGGAACATGGATGCAAACAGAATATGCAAACAGAATGAGCAGGGCTCAGACAAGCAGTATGCTCTGCCCAGAGTAAGTGATAACTCTGTTGTGCAGTGCTCTGCTGTACTCTCACTCATGCATCCACATGGCTTAAAGCACCTGCTGAGTTCTGGGGACTCTGGTCTAGGGGCTCAGAAATTACCCTATGGGCCCAATTGAAAACAAGGCAGAATCATTTGTGGCTTTTGGAGCTGATGTTCCAGCTGGGGAAAGTTGAATAAGCAGCCATCATGCAATAGGAAATTGGCTACACTGGGAGACTGTGGCATATGACAGAAAGGGGATAGTTTGAAGACATGTTGGGCTACTTGCACGGAAAATACTATAGCTCTAGGGGCCCTCCTGGCAGACCCCTGGTGCATCAGGAGCTCTCTGCCAAAAGCTAGCATGGGAAATAGATTCTCAAATAAAAACTTGCCTATACAATTGAAGTTAAGGAGCATTTATTCATTATGGGGCCTTGTACTTCGAGGACAGATTTCTGTTGACTCCATGACACAGGCCAGGCCATGCACAGTAACCTGCTTATCAGTGCAGACCAGAAATTTTTTAAGATTTTCTGTGCCATGGTGCTTTGCAGCATGGTGGTGCTTGTGAATCTCCCTTAACACACTGTTTTGAAATGAATAAAATAAAATACTTAGAATTGAAAAAGAAGCCAATTATAGCATAATAGAGTTATCACAATATTAAAAACACATTTGTAATATAATATGTGCTTCCTTTTAATGAATAAAATAACAGGAATTAGCTGTGGATCTGACAATTACTGTAATTTCAAAATAGTGTTGAGCTTAAATGATTATTTAATCTCAAATAACAATTGTAATATGATTTGGCAATAGTATGATTTCCACTAGTGACAAAGTCACAGTTACAGTTTATCTTACTGTAGCTTGTTGCCAATAAAAAAATGTTGCATTTCTATTATAAGATAGTAAAAATGACAACACCATTTTTGGCCATCCATGAATTTGGAAAGGTGTGGATACCATGTTAGGAAGCCGTGTTTAAACATAAACAGCAATAAAGCTATGTCAAAAACCCTCACAACCAAAGTTTCAGGCAGAGAAGAATTGTGACCTCATACCCTTCCATCCAAATATTCAATTCAGATGAGAAGGAAAGACAAAGAACCACCATCGTAGCACAACACTCTAGTCCTGTACTGTTCCACTTGGTCAAAATGCCACAGCCCATGCAGTTAACAGAAATTCATTTTCTCTCAGTTCCGGAGGCCAAGGTGCCAGCAGCGTTGGTTTCTTCTGAGGCCTCTCTCCTTGGCTAGCAAATAGTTGCTTGCCTTCTCACGTGTCTTCTCACAGTCTGTCTTCTGTGGCTTTGCCCTCCCTGGTGTCTCTTTCTCTTCTTTTTAGGACATCAGCCCCATGGGGCTGGTGCCTCACTTGGTGACCTCCTTTAACATTCATGACCTTCCTAAAGGCCTTACTTCCAAATACCGGGGGTTGGAGCTTCAACATATGAATCTGGGGAGGCACAATTCAGTCCATAAGAGAACTATTGGGCAAAGATGGTTAGCAGATGTCCCAGGCAGAACCAGCCCAAAGATGTCTCCACAATGTTGGCTCCCACACAGGGACTGCAAGCCTCATAAATTAACTTGAACATTAAAAACAATCAAGATTTCAGTCAAATAAATATGATTTCCAACTTCTCTAGGCTTGGAAACACCAGGCCCAAATTCTCACATCTCATATGGCTACATGCACAAAAGTTGAATATTGTCATTTATTCTATTTATGCCATTTATGCCGTCAGGCCAGCCCTGCTCTTGTTCCTCCCACTTGGATCCTGTCAGCATTTGAGAATGCAGCCCCTTGCAGAGATAATGTTACTGGGGATGCTAGGAGGCTGCAGTGATGCCCGGAACAGCCTGTAATCAGCGGGAAGAAAGAGTAAAATGACAGCTCTACTCAGAGTTTGATGTAACAAGCCTTTTAAAGACTTTTCACCATGATTTATTATTGGGGTGGTTGAAGGGGGGAGAAGGGGAAACAGAATTATATACCCAGAATTTTATCCCATTACCCTATTATTCCAACATCGCGGCATCTAGCATTTTCTTCTATACTGTCCTGAGTTAAACAAGAATCTGGATAAAAGAATATTCCTCCAAAGCCGCATAATACTCATGCATCAAAAGGATGAAGTCGCACACAACACAAAAATAACCTTTAAAAGAAAAGAAAAATAGCACAGAGTTAACTTTCATAAAGGCAGACATAATAGTGAACTATCTCCTTAATTTCCTTGTTATAAATTTCACACATACTAGAAGAGAGGAAGTGGAAAACAATCCATTGTGTTCAGTCAAAAAATAGATTTGACCTTGACATTAGAAACTGTTTCTGTTAGGGCCTCGACAGTATCACTTTGGGAAACATAAAATTTACCAGACTCACTTTCGATTATATCTCAACTTATCCTGAAACCAGGTGGCATGTGACTTCCTCGATCTTCCTGGGTAAAATGTGACAACAGTCATCCTGATACAATACACTTGTCATTCAACCTAAAACTGGTAAATGTTGCTTTTCATACTTAACTCTTTCTTAGAGTAAGTCTAAAACAAAGATTATACCTGCATCAAGGACCACATATAACCATATCTGTCTGCCTACCTATACCTACCCATCGATCAATCATCATCATCTATCACCTCTATCTATGTATCATCTATCTTATAGCATCTACCTGTCTATAATCTATATAAGATTTACTTTATTTATCTGATAAGTAGAGTGACACAGAAAAAGGAAGAGACACAGAGAAAGGGAGATCTTCCATCTACTGATTATTTTCCAAATGGCCCCAACAGCCACGAGTGGGTTAAATGGAAGCAAGGAACTCCCTTTAGGCCTCCCACATCCATGGCAGGACCCCAAGAATCCAGGCCATGACCTGTTGCTTTCCCAAGCACATTAGTAAAGAGCTGGATGTGAAGAGGAGCAGCTGGGACTCTTACTGGTGCTCTGCCGTGAGATGCCAGCGTCGCTAGTGGCAGCTTAACCTGCTGCTCCAGAACACTGACCCCCACTTGAACTTGGTGAAGACCCCTCATGTTTCTATTTTCCCAGAGAGTGTTAACAATGCTTTAGCTCCTAGAGCCACGTAGAGCCCATTCAACCTGCACAGCTTTCCAAATTGCAGCACTAGGTGTGGCACTGACTGGGAACATCACAGGGAGAACAAAGCTGAAAGAGACCTCAGGAGCCTTTGGTGCTGCCCTCCTTATCATTTTTGAAGCAGCAAGTTTCTTTGATGTGATCCTTTGAGGTCTTGGGCACACACTCTGAGGACAAAATGAACCACCATGACCATCAGTTTTCTATTGGATCATCCGTCCCTTCCTTGGCTTTCCCCGCAGTGCTTCCTGTTACTGGCATCTACTCATCTTCAATTGCCCTATCTTCACTGTGACAACTTTGCCTCAGTGTTAAGAAGGTGTAAGCTAGTAGACTTGGTTCATGCCAACATGTGAAGGCTACTACTGTTCAGTTTCTCAAAGACATTTGAATTTTTCCCAAGATTCTATTGAGCAGTTAATTTCTCTTCGGTGAAAATGGAAGTGATTTATAAAAATGAAATGCAAAAAAAAAAAAAAAAAGATGGTGGGAAGGGGAAAGAGATTTTTCAGCTGGAAACTGCCGGTTCAACATGGAGAGGCTGCCTCTGTGGTCACCTGTCTGAAACTACCTCTGTCGTCCACACTGTCTCTTCTTTGTCGCTGACATGGAAATCCAAGACACCACCGAAACACATGGGCCTTGAACATTGGCTAATAGTTCAACATTTTTGTGAGTCAATAGGCCCCAAATATCTACCTGACATCATTTAAAGGAGGGGCTGACACACTGCATGAAGGGGAAATAGAGAAACATTCTCCATGCAGCCTCACGAAAGGACCAACCTTCTTGAGATCAGTTATTCAGAATCATTGTGACTCAACCTTGTCCCTTAGCTGTATTCAGCAATTCTTAACACCACACCCAAAACCCACTCCTCACCCCTCCACACACGCATGCACTCACACATGCTCTCACATAGGCTAGTGTACCAAATTCTCCCTGCTAACCACATCCAACAGAAGTTTAAAGTTTGTGAACACTGTGCTCTAGGTTTCACCTTTTACTGGCCCGTAAGGAAATTTTAATCAGATGTCACCATACTATATCATGAGATTTTTACATTAGAATCTTAATTTTTTTCCTTTTTTTTTTTTTTTGACAGGCAGAGTTAGACAGTGAGAGAGAGAGAGAGAGAGAGAGAGAGAGAGAGAGAGAGAAAGGTCGTCCTTTTTCCATTGGTTCACCCCCCAAAGTGGCCGCCTTGGCTGGCGTGCTGCGCCAATCCAAAGCCAGAAGCCAGGTGCCTCCTCCTGGTCTCCCATGCAGGTGCAGGACCCAAGGACTTGGGCCATCCTCCACTGCACTCCCAGGCCACAGCAGAGAGCTGAACTGGAAGAGGAGCAACCGGGACAGAATCCAGTGCCCCGACTGGGACTAGAACCCGGGGTGCTGGCGCTGCAGGCGGAGGATTAGCCTAGTGAACTGTGGCGCTGGCCTAGATTCTTAATATCTAAGCAGTTCATGTTGTGGCACAGCAGGTTAAGCCACAGCCTGTGACACCACCATCCCGTATGGGCACTAGCTTGAGTCTGGGCTGCTCCACTTCTGATCCAGCTCCCTGCTAATATCCCTGTGAAAGTAGCAGAAGATGTCCCAAGGCTTTGGACCCTTGTGCCCACATGGGAGACCCAGAAGAAGCTCCTGGCGCCTGGTTTCAGCCTGGCTCAGCCCTGGCTATTGATACCATTGGGGAATAAACCAGGAAATGGAAGATTCATTCTCTCTCTCTCTCTCTCTTTCTCTTCCCACCATACCTGCCCTCCCCCACTCCCACCCTTTCTCCTCCCTTTCCCATTCCCAGTCACATTCGTTTTCAATTAACTTTATACACAGAAGACCAACTCTATACTAAGTAAAGAATTCAACAATTTTCATACACACACACACACACACACACAATATAAAAAACAGTTTGAAGGCCGGTGCTGTGGTGCAGCGGGTTAAAGCCCTGGCCTGAAGCACAATTCCTGGCTGCTCCACTTCCAATCCAGCTCTCTGCTATGGCCTAGGAAAGCAGGAGAAGATGGCCCAAGTCCTTGGGCCCCTGCACCCACGTGGGAGACCCGAAAGAAACTCCTGGCTCCTGACTTCGGATCAGCTAGCTCCGGCTGTTGTGGCCATCTGGGGAGTGAACCAGCAAATGGAAGACCTCTCTCTGTCTCCACCTCTCTCTGTAGCCTTGTCTTTCAAATAAATAAAATAAATGTTTTAAAAAAAACCTGTTTGAGAATAAGTTTTATAGTTAATTCCCATAGTACAACTCATTGAGGACAGAGGTCCCGCATAGGGAGTAAGTGCACAGTGACTCCTGTTGTTAATTTAACAATTAACACTCTTATGTATGACGTCAGTGATGCACAGGTATTTTTTTTACTGAGAGTTTATGTGGTACAGCGTCCGTTTGGGTACAAGAAGGTTGCTTTCACAATTCCATCAAAGTTATGCTGAGAACACAGGCATTTAGCCTACTGGTTAAGCTGATGGTTAAGATCTTGTGTTCCATATCAGAGTACCTGGGTTCAATACGTGGCTCTGGCTCCTGGCTCCAATTTCCTGCTAGTGCAAACACAGGAAGACAAAAGGTGGTGGCACAAGTAGTTGGATCCCTGTTACCCATGTGGGTGACTTGGATTGAATTCCCAGCTCCCGAGGTCAGCCTGATGCAGCTTCAATTATTACAAACATTTAGGTAGTGAATCAGCCATGATGGGAGCTCTCTGTCTCTTTCTTTGCTTCTCAAATGATAATAATTTTAAAAACGTAGCTTGGTGATTATACAGCAATTTAAATAGAAAGGCACATGCTGGGAGCTGGCACCATGGTGCAGCAAGTTAAGCCACAGGCTACGATGCCAGCATCTCATTTGAACTGGTTTGACTCCCAGTTCCTCCACTTCCAATCTAGCTCTCCGCTAATGGGCCTGAGAAAGCAGAGGAGAATGGCTCAAATGATTGGTCCCTGCCACGCATGTGGGAGATCAGAATGGACTTCCTGGCTCCTGACTTCATCCTGGACATTTGGGGAGTGAATCAGTGGATGGAGGACCTCTTTCTCTGTCTATCCCTCTCCCTGTAATTCTTTCAAATAAATAAAAAGAAATCTTAAAAAAAATAAAAATATACATATTGATTTCTCTCTTTTCTAGACTACCTAAAGGTATTCTTGTATTCACCCTGTGCTGCTTCTTAGAGCAAGTCAAAATATTGATGGAGCAGGAACAATGGGAATCCAAGTTCGTATTCTACTGTCCTGTCAAACACAGACTCCCTCAATGATCATTCAGTCATTTAATCAGAGAACTGTTTGACAAAGCAGGAATCTGTCAACTGGCCCCCACTCCATGCTTGAGAACTCTGGTGCAAAGATTTTTCTTCCCTTCCCTGTTGCTTCCTATCATGTTGAATGGGTAGTTTTCAGAGGAGCACTGCCTGCCAATTCTTAAGGAGAATCAGCCTTGACTTTTGCAGATTGAATTCTGTAAATCAGTTTTATGGAAAGGGAGAAATAGCATAAAGAACTACAGAAGGGAGAACAATTGAGTGACCCCAAAAGAACAGAGACCTTGCTATCATCTGCCTTTCACCAAGTAATGGCAAGTCTAAGATAGCTTCAGATTCTCTCCCAGGTTCAGACGCCGACTTTCCTGTCTTAGTTTACACATAAGGAAGCGTGAGTTATCATCGTCCCATACCTCAGAGGTGCTGCGAGGATTAATGATCACAGAGCAACGTGCCCACCAGAATGTTAAAGGTCTCATTGTGGAGGAAATTATTGCCATCATTCTTGGAGAATTACATCGCTCACCCAAAGAGGTGAAACCCAAGAACTCTACCCAACAGAAACCTTTTTTGAACTTTCATTATTTATTGTGTCATGATTATGAGGAAGCCAATTTTCTCTATTTTTCTAATATCGTTTTTTCATTTCTTCAAAAAGAAAGGTCAAATGTAGGGGGCAATGCGTGCACACTGAAGTTTCAATTGGCCTACCACATCTGATTTGTGGCTGGCATTTCTTATTTTTCTTCATAGGAAAAAAGACAATTTATGGAGCAAAATTTGACACAGAGTATCAAATCCTGCTGATCTACTTTGACAAGAATCCTTTGTCTCATCCAAATACATAAATCTGCTTTATTTTAGCATCATATTATTTTCAATATGATGCTGTTATGAAATGGGAAAGAATAACAAGTACTTACAGAACACTTTAGTGAAAGCAGACGTTTTAACTGTGTTAACTAACTTCATATTCACATCCCATAAGATAAGGATTACTGTTATCCTTTCTTTACAAGAATGAGGAAACCAAGGCTCAGGGAGATTATACAATTTGCCCAATGTCACAAAGTTATTAAGTTGCTAAGTAGAGGTGCCTGGGGACAAGCAAGGCAGGCTGACTCCAGTACTGTAATGAAAAAGGAAGGCTGGGAACCGTGCCTCCCTGTTTTCTCCTTCTCTGGGAGCATATTAGCATAATTAATGAGGCACTACAGAGTAGAAGCCTAATTTCCTAAACTAGCATTTCCTGAGGTTCTGCAACTGAGGAACCTGCTCACTTCCACAATGCTGAACAATGCTCAGATCCTTCCAGTGCAGTAAGGGAAGCCAGGCCTTAGCCATCAGAACACAAACCATCACAACCCACACCTTGCTTCCAAGCGCTCTCTGCCTCATGCCCTCCCTCAGTCAATGCAGATGTCACTCATCATTTAAAATTAGCATATTCCTTCACTTCCTTTGGGCAATATAACCCAATGACACAGAATACTCTCTCCCTGTGCTTGACAAAATCAAACAAAAAAAAAAATCAGTTTTCTAGCACTTGAATAATCGTTCAGGACTGCCTGTTTTTGTGTGTCTCCCCTCTGTGTGACTGTGAACTCCTTCGGGTTCCTCTGAAATTGTTGGATGCCTTGTGGCTACCATAAAACCTGACACAACACAGTTAATAAACACTGATAGAATAAGCTATTGTCTCTTTTGTGTCATAGAAAAATAAAATAAACGGAAATGTTTATGAGTTATCTGTTGTTCAAGAAAATAGAGGTGAACCAAAATGGTGAGAAGTTAGAGGAGAAAAGAAAAAAAAAAAAAAAAGCCCAAATAAACAGAAACACTACTAGAATAATCTTTGCTTATTTGATATAACTCATAATAATGGCAGCAATAAGCACTTTGTGAGGATTTTACAATGCACCATTCACTATTTGTTACTTACTTGTATTAACTTATGAAAAATTATCCTCAATAAAGCAGCTGTCATTCTCACACAGTCCCCACCTTGACAAGGAAGAAAGCAGTGGAGATTCCATACTCAGGGCCAGCACTGTGGCACAGCAAGTTGAGCCACTGCTTGCAGTGCTAGCTAGCATCCTGTATCAGAGCACCAGTTCAAGTGCCAGCTGCTCCACTGCTGATAGAACCCCTCTCTCATCACCTGGAGAGGCAGCAGAGGAAGACACACGTACCTGGGCCCCTGCCACCTGTGAGGGACGTCACAATGAATTTCCTGGCTCCTGGCTTCAGCCTGCCACAGCCCTGGCTATTGTAGCCATTTGGGGAGTAAGGAGAGAACCAGGATATGGAAGATATTCCCTCTCTCTCTCTCTCTCTCTCTCTCTCCCCCCCCCATCTGTCTTTCCCCCAAACAATAAATACTTAAAAAAGAAATTACTATCAGTTGGATAGGAGGAGTAAGTAGTTCTGGTACCTCGTGCACAGTAGATTGACTATGGTTTGCAATATTGTATGAGTATTTCAAAATAACTAAAAGAGATGTTGAATGTTCTAACCATAAAGAAATGATAAATGTATGAGGAAACAAAAGTGCTAAGGACTCTCATTTAGTTATCATATGAGTCATACCTGACTCAAGACATCACACAATTTCCTATAAATATGTCCATTTACTATGTGTAGATTAAAACTAACTAAATAAAATAACTCTCCTCCAAAAAGTAGCAATTTAACTCCCAGTTTCCAGAATGTTCTAGTGACTTCCAATGCAGAGGCAAAGCAGAGACTGCACTAACCCCATCTCTTGGGAATGTGACATCCATCTTGAGTGCCATTTTCCAGCCTTTGAATCTGGCTCTTTAGGCAGGTGGTGATGTCGATGCATCTGTAAGAAGTGGGCTAACATAAATTAGATCCTCTTACATTTTCCTATGGAGAAAACCTCCAGTCTTTTCATCAGACTATTGCGTTATTTTTATAGTAATGCTGAAAACAAGATGGAATCACTTTTGCCAGAATTCCAGAATGAGTGAAAATTCAGCCAGCACGGCAGATAGGAGACATTGCTCTCCAAGAGGCTAGTTTGTATGGCACTAAATTAGCCACAGAGGCCTTCAAGGAGCACTTTCCACCCCCCTGTCACTAAAGACTGACTTTTTCAACCTGTTTCCCCTTACTAATGTACAGAACTTTCCACCCTGCCTGGCATTGGTGAGGGCTGGCATGCACACACAGATAAGGAAAGGGCTTTGTCAGCAAATCATTCACTATTGATTAGAAAATGTAAATACATAAATAGCTAACTACCTTCCATACATATAATGGCAGCACTTCAAATGGCCTTCATCCAATGGGGGCCAATGCTTTGCCAGGCTCAATGATGTATTCACAATCTCCTAATAGGGACACCAGCTGTCAACCACAGGAAATATTACAACAGGGCACAGAACATTTTCAACAACTCAGTTAATGATTTCCTGCATGTGCTTGCCAAAGCCTGCTCGGCATCCTTGGATCATGTGAAGACTCCTACTTGAAACTCTTCTCGGGCTCTGAATTGACTACTGGATATCGTTCTCGTGTGTGTTCAGCACGACGTGATGGTATAGGACAAGTAAGGTCTTAGTTCTTAGAGCCAGGCAGGCTTCAACATACCTGTTACAAGGTCAGTAACTTGCTTATAGTTGGTTTCCTCACCTGTATAATGAGAACAGGAGGATTAGTTACTTGCTCGTAGAGTTTGAAGACATTTAAGCAAGAAGAGTCTATGAGTCTAGGCCAAGTGCTTATGTGTAATAAATGTAGACGGAACAATGGAAGAGGAGGTTGTGTGGTGGTGGTGGTGAAGTAGAAGAAAGGTACTAATTCTAGTTCTTTGTTTTTCACAACCAAATACAATGTTATGTTAATATGTTTGTGTGCATGCAGGTGTATAAATGGTATACTTAAGAGGGTGCTTTAGAAACTTCATGGAAAGTAGAATTCAAAGAAAATTCGTCTTGGTTCAAAACAAAGCTGAAATCCATGCAGATTTTCATAAAAGACATTTTCCATGAACTTTTTGAAAACCCTCCAGACATTTATATGCATACATATATACATATATATATGTTATATATTTTTAGATAGGATACTTTAGTTTTAAATAACATTTTTGTCTGTTTTATATGGGACTAATTACTTAACCTTACCTCAGTTTTCCATCTATAAACTGGAAATAATAATAGTACTTAACTACTAGGATTATTTTAAGGATTAAATGGCATGGAACATACAGTCACTGACACATGGTTAAGTGCCCAATAAGTATTTTTAAAGATATCTTCTAAAAATACACCTTGAAAGATAAACTGTCTATGTTTCTATAGTAGGAAAAATAGTTATTATTCTTGCTGCTTTCAATTAATAAAAAAATAAATTTATTGTGTCCTTACAGTCCCTTTGAGTTTCCTAAACTCCAATCAATTCGAGAAGCATACATTAAAGCAAACAGTTCTACTCCTAGGATTAGTACTCAGTCTCCATCATGGTATACCCTTCCAGTTTAAAACCTAGAAACTCTGAGTTATTGTTATTGATAGTGAAAGTAAAGAAATCTACTCTGTCACAGTCACTTTTGATAAAAACTACAATTTATGATAAGTTCCCTAAAACCTGCTTAATTCAACATTTATGAGAATCACTGAAGATAAATGAAAGGTATAGAAATGGAAACCTTTCTAATCAGTCATTTTGTCAAGAAAAAAAAAGACAAGAATCATAGGCATAGATGTACATATAAATAATCTACTAGAAAAATAATGACTAAATATTTTTATAAGTTTAACCGAAATAGTCTTAGGTCTGTAATAGAATGTGTACTTCATGTGTGCTCAAGAAAGATCAGGGGTTCACATCTGAGCACAGAATACACTTTGGGGAAGCAAGCGAACTACAAATACCATTCAACAGGAGCAAAAGAAAGAAAACTGATTTCATGAGACTAATGCAAATTACCTTTCTCGTTTTCTTTAATTGCCATGGTGATCGCAACATTTAATTAAATCCCTGAAGGATGTTTTACAGCCATGTCAAGTGCTGGAAATGAGTTAATACTGAAGCACAAAAACAATGTTAGCAGAAGAAAAGAACAATTCTATAGAGGAGAGGCTGCCCAAAGTAGACCACTTTTGGAATGTCCCTGTCTTGACTGAAGTAGAAGGGGCAGGTGCAGGAAGCTAGCCCCTTCTCCAAGCTGATCTGGCCAAGGACAGACCCAATGGGTCATGAGAATGTGCTTTTCCCTAAGCTATGAGCCACAGTTGTGACATACGAGTGGTTTGGCTTTCTCTGTACAAATGGCCCTCAACTTACGACTTAACATTTTTTCAACTTTGCCATGATATAAAAGTGATAATCATTCAGTAGAAACCAAATTTGAATTTTAAATTTGAGTCTTATCCAGGCTAGCACAGTGAGATCCAATCCTCTAGTGGTATTGGGCAGTGGCAGGTCCATCTCCCAGTCAGCCATGTGGTCATGAAGAGAAACTATCAAAGAGCTACTGTGTGCTGTATATTGAGCTGTGGGGTTCAATAAATTTAGCAAATCAATGCATTTCTTCTCTTTCCTTTTCTTTTAAATTTCATTTGAGAGGTAAAGAGACAGAGACAAACAGGGATATTCCATCTTCTATTCACTTCCAAAAGGCTCACAATGGCCAGGGTTAGACCACCTAAAATCAGGAGCCAGGAACTCCATCCAGCTCTCTTGTTTGAGTAGATAAAGCCCCACTGCTTGAGCCATCACTACTGCTTCCTAGAGTGTGCATTAACAGGAAGCTGGACTTGGAAGCAGAGCCAGCACACTAACCCTGGCACTCAGATATAGATATGGGTGTCCTAAGCACTGTCTTGACTACTTCACCAAATGTCCACTCCCTTATGCATTTCCATCTTCCCTTCAACTTACAAAGAGTTCATTAAGACAAAAGTAAGTAGAGGAACACCTCTGGGAATAGGAGTGACCTGATGAGTCATCCAAGTCAAATTTTTCTCTTCCATTAGAACTTCAGGATTTGTAGGTTTCACTCCTACGGAGAGTCTGATGAATGCTGTAGTGCTCATTGTGAATAACTTCATGGGACCATCCAATTGGGTTCAGTCAAGTAACCCCAGGGCACGTCTGCTGAGCACATTGGACACCCTAAACATGATCCTCAGAAATCCATATATGAGCATCCCCACATAACTGTAAAGTACATCCAGGGATGGGAACAGTGCCCACCCTTTTCTTTTTATTAAAGATTTACTGATTTATCTGAAAGGTAGAGAAAGAGAGAGAGAGAGAGAGATCTTCCATTTGCTGGTTTATTCCCCCAAATGGCCACAAAGACTGTACCTGGGCCAGTCTGAAGCCAGGATCAAGGAGCGTCCTCCAGGTCTCTTATGTGGGTGCCAGGGCCATCATCTGCTGCTTTCCCAGGAGCATTAGCAGAAATCTGGATTGGAAGTGTAGCAGCCAGGGCATGAACTGGCACCCATATGGGATGACAGCTCCCCTTATGGTGCCTTTACTGACCACACCACAGCACCAGCCCTGTTCAGGCTTCTCTTGATAAAGCTTTAGCATCACGCGTGCCCATCACCATTTAGCTCCATACTCCCCAGTGATTGTCCCCAAGTGCTGTATTTTCATATTCACCAGTAAACTTGGAAACTCTTCCCACTAACTCCAACCATTTGGGAAGAATGAACCTGATCCTCCTGTCTTGAATTTTTTTGCTAATGGTAGTTATTTTAATTTTTTAAAATTTTACTTTGGGAGCCCAGAATAAATAACAAATAAATCTGACATTTGCTCTAAGGCTTGTCTAGGGCAGTGTTTCTCCAAATGTGATCCCCCAGACCAGCCACATCAGCATCACACAGGAAATCAATAGAAATGCAAGCTGTTGGGCCTCCACCTGACATCCTGTGAATAAGAAACCATGGAGCTAAGACCTAGAAAATGTGTTTTGACAAGGCCCCTGGGAGATGTTGAAATACCGAAGTCAGAACCAACAATTTATATTGCATGGATTTTTAAATTAATCAATTTAGTTGAAAGGCATAGTTACGGGGAGAGAGAGAGAGATTTTCCATCCACTAGTTCACTCTCTGAATGCTGCAACAGCTTTGGCTTTGCCAGGTCAATGCAATAAGCCTGGAGATCCATCTAAGTCTCCCATGTGGATAGCAGGACTCAAGTACATGGGCCAACACCTGCTGCTTTCCTAGGTACATTAGCAGGGAGCTGGTTCAGAACTAGAGCAGCTAAGGCTGTGGCTTAAACTGCTGCACCACAACACAGGGCCCACCGTGGGATGTTTAGCTCCTGATTGTGCTTAGACCATTAGACCATAGCTGGAGAGGGTTAAACGGTAAACATTGGCATGTATCAAGGTTAGTAATTTTATGACATCTGTGAGAAACTCTGAACTTTAGCAAATGCTGTACTGGGGGAAATAAACCAGGCATAGAAATAAAAATACTGCATGTTCTCCCTTATATGTAGGAGCTAAAATTAAAAATAACACAAAACTCAAAAAGTGTATGTGTATCATTCTTGATGCAAATACATTGTTTGGACAAACTCTTTTTTTAAATCTTTGACAAAGAAATTGATAGAAATTATATACTATGTTTCAGCAAATTAAAAAAAATACCATATATATTTTCTGACCACAATAGAATGAAGCTGGAAATTAAAAACTCAAGAATCTCTAAGAAATATGCAAATGCATGGAGACTGACCAACATGCTCCTGAATGAACAGTAGGTCATACAAAAAGTCAAAATGGAATTGAAAAAATTTCTGGAAATGAATGAAGTTGAGAATACAACTATGGAATACAGCAAAAAAAAAGTGTTAAGAAGAACGTTTAAAACAATTAGTGCCTACATCAAGAAATTGGAAAGGCAGCAAACAAATGAGATATCAATGCATCTCAAGAACATAGAAAAACAATAAACCAAACCCAAAACTACTAGGAGGGAAGAAATAACTAAAAATAGAAAAGAAATAAACAAAATTGAAACTAAAATAAAAAACAATACAAAAGATCAGTGAAATGAAGAGCTGATTTTTTTTGAATAAAATAAATTGAAACACCATTAGCCCAACTAACCAAAAAAATAAGAGGAGGATGGGGAGAAGACACAATAAATAAAATAAGGATGAAAAAGATGCAATAATGGATACCACAGAAACAAAAAGAATCATCGGAATTACTACAAGCAGCTATATGCAACAAATTGGAAACTCTAGAAGAAATGGGTAGGTTCCTTGACAAACACAATCTACTAAAACTGAGTGATGAAGAAAAAGAAAGCCTAAATAGAGCAATAACTAAGATGGAGATTGAATAAGTAATAAAGACCCTTCCACCAAAGAAGAGCCCAGGACCTGAAGGCTTCACTGCTGAATTATATCAGACTTTTAAAGAAGAGGGAGTTACAATAATTCTCAAGCAATTCAAAACAATTGAAAGGGAGGAAATGCTCCCAAATTTCTTCTTTGAGGCCAGAATCACCTGAATTCCAAAACCAGAAAAAGATACAACAAAGAAACAGAACTAGAGACCAATATCCTTGATGAACACAGACATGAAAATCATCAACAAAATACTAACTAACCAAATCCAACAACACATCAGAAAGATCATTCACCCAGAACAAGTGGGATTTATCCTTGGTATGCGAATCACTACATGATACATCACATTAACAAACTGAAGAATAAAAACCATATGCTCAATAAAGGCAGAGAAAGCATTTGATAAAATACAAGATATTTTATTGAAAAAAATCTCATGCAAATGTATATAGAAGGAACATTCCTCAACACAATTAAAGCAGTATAACAAAACCACAGTCAGCAGCATATTGAAAGGGGAAAAGTTGGAAGCATTACACCTAAGATCTGGAACCAGACAAGGATGTCAACTCTTACCATTGCTTTTCAATGAACTTCTGGAAGTTCTAACCAGAGCCATTGGGCAAGAAATAGAAACCAAAGGAATACAAATTGGAAAGCAGGACATCAACTTACCCCTATTTGTAGATTACATGATTCTGTATATAAGGCAACAAAAATATTCCACTAAGAGACTACTGGAAACTCATTAAGAGTTAGGTAAAGTGGAAGGATATAAAACTAACACAAATATCCATAGCTTTTGTATACCCAGACAATGCCATGACTAAGAAAGAACTTGTAAGATCAGCCCCATTCACAATAGCTACAAAAACTTTAAATGCCTTGGAATAAACTTAACCAATGAGGTTAAAGACTTCTAAGATAAACATTACAAAACATTCAAGAAATAAATAGAAGACACAAAAATGGGAAAATATTCCATGTTCCTAGATTAGAAGAATTAATATCATCAAAATAAAATGTCCATACATTACCAAAGGCAATTTACAGATTCGATATAATCCCTATCAAAATACAAAGGACATTCTTCTCAGATGTAGAAAAAGTGATGCAAAATTTAATTTGGAAACATAAGAGATCCCAAAAAGCTAAAGCAATCTTACACAACAAAAAAGCCAGAGGCATCACAATACCATATCTCAGGACATATTACATGGTAGTTATAATCAAAACAGCCTGGTACTGGCACAAAAGTAGACATTTAGACAAATGGAGCAGAATATAATCCCCAGAAATCAATCCACACATGTACAATCAAATTATCCTTGACAAAGGAGGCAAAATCACTCCCTGGATGAAGGACAGTCTCTTCAACAAATGGTGCTGGGAAAATTGGATCTTCACATGTAGAAGTATTAAACAAGACACCTATTTTACACATTATACAAAATTCAACTCAAAATGAATCAAGGATATGAACCTATGATCTAATACTATTGAATTACTTGAGGAGAAATTGGGGAAACTCTACAAGACAGTGCCATAGGCAAAGACTTCTTTGAAAAGACCCCAGAAGCACAGGCAATCAAAGTCAAAATTGACAAATAGATTATATCAAGCTGAGAAGCTTCTGCACTGCAAAAGAAACACTCAGCAAAGTGAAGAGGCAACTGACAGAATGGGAGAACATATTTGCAAATTATGTAGCTGACACAGGGTTAATATATAGAATCTATAAAGAATTCAAGAAACTCGACAACAACAAAACATACAACCCAGCTGAGAAATGGGCAAAGGCCTTGAACTGACATTTTTCAAGAGAAGAAATTCAAATGACCAACAGACACATGAAAAAATGCACAGAATCACTCGCCATCAGGGAAATGCAAATCAAAACCACAATGAGATTTCACCTCACTCCATTTAGAATGGCTCTCATACTGAAATCAATAAACAACAAATACTGGTGAGGATGTGGTGGAAAAGGTACTCTAATCCACTGTTGGTTGGAATGCAAACTGGTGCAGCCACTTTGGAAGAAGGTATGGAGATACTTCCAAAATCTGAATATAGACCTACCACATTATCTTGTCATCCCACTTTGGGAATTTACTCAGACCAAAAGGACTCAGCATATGAAAGAGTTATCTGTACCTCCATGTTCATTGCAGCACAATTCACAATAACTAAGATATGGTATCAATGCAGATGTCCATCAACTATTGACTGGACAAAGAAATTATGCTGTCTGCATAGCCCTGACTGCTAATGGACAACTTAATACATTATCCCTCTTAGTAGTTTTTTTTGTCTGTTCTACTTAATATGACTGGTTTAATTCTGTAATTATCACACAGTTATTCTTAAGTGTTGAAAATTAACTGAAATGTGATCCCTGTTAAATATAAGAGTGGGAATAAGAGAGGGAAGAGATGTATAATTTGGGGCATGCTCGGGCTGACTTGCCCCAATTGGTAGAGTTGGAAACATACCAGGGGATTCCAATTCAATCCCATCAAGGTGGCATGTGCCAATGCCATCTCACTAGTCCAAGTGATCAATTTCAGTTCACAATTGATCATAATGAAAGGACTAAGAGTCAAAGGGAGCACATAAACAAGTCTAGTACCTGCTAACACTAACTGATAGAATAAATAAAGGGGAGAGTGATCCAACATGGGAAGTGAGATACTCAGCAGACTCATAGAATGGCGGATGTCCTAAATAGCACTCTGGCCTCAGAATCAGCCCTAAAGGCACTCGGAGCTGGCTGAAAAGCCCATGAGAGTATCTCAGGCATGGAAAGCCAAGACACTCTGGCAAAAAGATCTCTGTGAGTGAGATCCCAGTGGAAAGAACAGGTCTTCAAAGAGGGAGGTGCCTTTCTCTGAAGGGAGGAGAGAACCTCCACTTTGACTATGACCGTGTCTAAACAAGATAAGAGTCGGAGAACTCAAGGGGCTTCCATAGCCTTGGAAACTCATGACTGGTGCATAGGGAGATTACTGATGCCATAAACAGGAGTGTCAATTTGTAAAGTCAACAACAGGAGTCACTGTGCGCTTACTCCTCATGTAGGATCTCTGTCCCTAATGTGCTGTACACTGAGGCTTAATGCTATAACGAGTACTCAAACAGTATATTTCACTTTGTGTTTCTATGGGGGTGCAAACGATTGAAATCTTTACTTAATGTACACTAAACTGATCTTCTGTAAAAAAAAAAAAAAAAAAGAAATTATCAATTCCCAACTTGACTCTCACTGGGATTAAACATGACAATAGGTCTGATCTGATTTCATCATCATTTAAAAAAAAATCATCTATTATTTTTCACTTTATGTTTCTGTGTGGGAACAACCTGTTGAAATCCTTACTTAAGGTATACTAAGCTGATCTTCTGTATATTAAGATAATCGAAAATGAATCTTGATGTGAATGGAAGGGGAGAGGGAGTGGGAAAGGGGAGGGTTGTGGGTGGGAGGGACGGTATGGGGGGGGGAAGCCATTGTAACCCATGAGTCGCACTTTGGAAATTTATATTCATTAAATAAAAGATAAAAAAAATGCAAAAAAAAAGAAATTATGCTGTCTATACACTATGGAGTACTACTCAGCTCTGAAAAAATGAAATATGAGGCAACTGGAAACTTATTACACTTAGTTAAATAAGCCTGTCTCAAAAAGACAGATACCATGTTTTCCCTTATCCAAGGTAACTAACAGAGCACCTAAAATGTAATTTTTGGAATTAAATGCACATTTTGAGAATCAATGATTGTTTACAGCTCTTGTCTCTTCTATTGAGGAGCAATGTTTTTTTTTTCTTAATACTATTTGTTGAACTATTTTACTTAGTGTAGGGTTAACTTTACAACCATTATGTAAACCAAAAATAGATATTTGTGAAAATTAACAGTGGGAATGGGAGAGGAAGGAGAAAGAAGGGTGGAGTATGGGCAGGAGGGAGGGCAGGGTGGAAAGTATCACTATGTTCCTAAATATGTATATATGAAATATAAGAAAGCTGTGTAACTTAAATAAAATTAAAAAATAAAATAAAATAAACATTGGTTATTTCAAAGCCAGATTTAGCTTCCTAATACTTTGAAGAATTTTGCCTCAATACTTATATACCCCTGAGCCAATATGCACCCTGACTTTGAACTTGAATATACTCCCAAGATGTCAGCAGACCAATGAACAAATAATGTCCTCCACAATTGAGAAGGGACCTAAACTAGAAAATACCTTCTAAAGGAACAGTAGATGTCCTCCCCAATCCATCATTTGAGAATCAAATGCTGTTTCATTTTGCTTCACTTTCCCCTTAACAATAGCTACTTATAGTAATATGCCAACCTCTAGTGAGATGATAATTACTGCATAAGAAGGAGTTAATACTTAGTGACATATAGCAAGTTGTCCACTGCAGAACCACTTGCATTTTGAACGGATTGAAACATTCTGTTGCTCCACATATTTGTGACAGCTTGTGGTGATAGTTTGATCAGGTTTATAAACTACATATCCATGTAGCATCAGAATTTCTATTGTGAACTTTGCTATTGTTTTTCAAGCATACAATGCAATGATTTCTAGTGTATTCATGGAGTTGTCATCATCACAGTTTCAAAATAATTCATCACCTCAAAAGGAAATTATGGACCCATTAGCACTCACCTCTCAACCTCCTACCCCAATCCACATCCCAAGGCAACCAACAGTTGACTTCTCTCTGTGTACAAAGCATATTCTGGCCATTCCATTTAGTGAAATTGTATAATTTGTAGTCTTTGTGATGGGCTTCTTTAATTTATCATGTTTTCATTGTTCATATGTGTTTTACCATGTATGGTGCACTATTCCATTTGCACTGCAGATGTAACACCTTAGCATGATCTAGTCATCATTTGATGAAAAGTTGGGCTGCATATATTTTTTGAATGCGTGAATAATGCTGCCACAAACATGGTTATAAAAGTTTTGCATGAAACTATATTTTCTCTTGTCTTTGATGTATACCCAGGAATGGAATTGCTAGATCATATGATAACTGTGATCGGTTTTTGAGAACAAAACAGACCCTTTTCCAGTGTGGCTGCACCATTGACATTCCTTCCAGCAGTGTTTGAATGGTCCATTTCCTTCATATTATTTGTGTGTTTGATTAAAGCCATCTCAGCATCCTAGCAGATATGAAGTGGTAACTCATAGTTTCAATTTGCATTTTCTTCATGAGTAGTCTAACTTTGCTGTTATTAACTAAAAGACTTGTGGAGGATTTACCATGTACTCAATACTGGGAATACCATGGTATGAAAAACTAGACTGACTTGTGTACATATCACACTCTACTGCTTTATCAGTTAGAAATGGATGCAGGGAAAGTAAACATTTTGATGGTATAGTAGAACAGTAGAACACCTACCAATTATTAGGTGCTTTCTATGTGTACATGCTATGTTTAAAGTTTTATAGGTATAATTGCAATTGTTTCCCATAACAACCTTACTTTTAGGGAGTATTAGTAAGCCCAAGGAACAGATAGGGGATCTGAGGTATGTGAGTTTTTTGAGATTGCTCCAGATCACGTAATTAAATACAGTACTGCAGAGACACGAGCTCAAGTCCATTTGACTCCAAATTATTTGTACTTCCCTTCTAATTTATCCTGTTAATATATTTGTGTGTCATTAGGAGTTCAGTTACAAGGACAGCAAGACTAAACCAAAATCAGGAATGTTGTCTCAGGCTCAGTTCTAGTATTAATAAAAAATGAGCATGTTTGCTCATCCATCTCCCCTGATACACAGAGAGATGTGGTAAAGTCCAGATTTCCATGTCTGAAATAAAAGATATTTCAGTATTGCTCCATGAATTGCGCATATTAACTCTATATTTTAAATGGATTTTTCAGGTTTATTTGCTATAATTTAAATTTAAATTATGTCTGAGACAGTAACCAAAGACCCATGAAGTTTCATTTCATATCTGTTTTATTATTCAGTTGGCAATGCTACATATGTACTTATAGGCTCATCGTCTGGCAACATTCCCTTTACCTGTCCACCATTTGCAATGAGTTTACTGACCCAGAATGGATGATAGATTAATTCTAAATACCAATATGACCACCCTTTTTGAAGTTTGCATTGATTTGTTTTCACCAGCTAACACACTGTAAATGTCAATGTTCCCTTTGGTTCTTGCAAAAAAAATCCATGTGGATAAAAGGCAACAATTTCTTAAACATACCGATTAGTCCCCATTGACCAATAAGACAAGAAGATTTATGATGTAAAAATAACACGGGTGAAAGTGCTGATGATAGAACATTTCTTCTCCATTTTCACATTGACTAGATTTAGCTCCAAGAATAATTTTTTGTGGTGTTTATTGAATTGATAATTTCTCCTTCCAACAGGAAAGGAATTTTTGTCACATTTTTCTGGGTGTATTCATTGTTGTCTGTGCCATTTAAATTCCCAGACTCCCTCATCTAATTTCTTCATGAGTGTCAATTTGGTATCTCTGCTTGCTCAGTGAATACACTTGCTTAGCTAGGATTATTTCTTTCAGTCACTGTAAGAAAGATGATATAGTTTAAAGAATCTTAAAAGGAGAATTTCTAAAATTAACCTCAACAAACCTCTTAAACAAGTCAAGCACATTTTGTGATTTAAAATATTCTAGCACTAGAACAGCTAGCTGTTTATATGGTATTTCTACATTATCTTTTCATTTTACATTTATCTATTAGTATGAGCCTTATTATTTTGATTTGCCTACAACCTATTCTTCCAGTTCACATTTGTTGGCAGAGAAGTTAAAATTAAATTAAATGAATTAATAGAAATGTCCAAATTATAAAATGTGCTCCAATAGTTTGTTGGTTATCACAATATATAATTATCTTCTTAGTATACATAAATGTTGCCTAATATAAGACCAGCACATGTGGGGCAAACATGTTTCTACTTTCCTATGCCATGCCCATGTCAGACATGGCTAATCAATCATGGCACACTTTGCCAAACATTACCTTTGACTCTTTTTCAAACTGTATGTGTGACAAACATTAGCAAAAATTGGATTCCATTCTAGATCAAATGGGCATGCCTCTGTAGATTTTGGGAAAACATTTATAATTAGCATGAAGATTGAAGATCTCAATGGTTTAAAGAGATGTAGAACTCTTCTTTGAAGTCCTATAGAATATTACCCTACCAGGGCTTCTCTCATTAGTCTAAATCACAGACTAGAATCCAAAGCTGAAACAGTAGAGAGTTCAGTGCAAAGATAGTAGTCCCAAATCAGGATTAATTCCACTTCTAGGACTGATTACAGAGCAGCCAAATAGTATTTAGTAGCCTCCAAATAATCCACTCAGCCTGGACCTCCAACAGTCCATATAAGCAATTGATCTGAAAAGGAGTCTTGAAAGTTTACCCTAGTGGGAAGTACCATGAATTTTCCCTCATTGGCAGGAGCTTGGAGAGGCTGCTCTTTGCTCTTCAAGGAAGCCATACTTGAAATTGAAAAGACTGTGGGAAGACGAGAACATCAACTGGTCTCATTGGGCTTCTGCTTATACAAAGGTTTTCCCCAGGCCCACAAAGATAGGGGGAAAAAAGACTCTAAGAGACACCATTAATTAGAGAATAAGGCTCCTAGTGAACGAGGGGTATCACTGGAACTAGAAAGGAGGGGCATAGTGAAAGAATTTCAGCAATAACTTAAACTTCTAGGCGTCAATGTTGTATAGCAGGTTAAGCTGCGACTTGTGATGCTGGCAACCCATTCTAGAAGAGCTGGATCAAGTCTTGGCTGCTCCACTTCTGATCCAGCTCCCTGCTAATGTGCCTGGGAAAGTACTGGAAGATGGTCCAAGTCCTTGAGGCCCTGCACCTATGTGGGAGACCCAGATGGAGTTCTAGGCTTCTGGGTTCAGCCTGGCCCAACCCTGGCTATTTCAGCCATGAGTAGTGAACAAGTGGATGGAAGATCTCTCTTTCCTGTCACTCCCTCCCTATCTCTGTCACTCTGCCTTTCAACTAAATCAATAAATAAATATTTTTAAAAAAATCATTTAACCTTCTATACCAGCAAACAAAACCATAACCATGTTTTGCAGGGCCAATAAATGGACTCCAGGGGACAGCCAGCTTCTAGACATGGCTCTGTCTCCACTGCAGGTCCTTGAAAAACAGGTCAAGTCTAAACTACAAAGGGAAGGATATAAACTATAAGAACTAGGCCTGATAACAGCTAAAGGTGATTTGTAAGGAACATAGATACTGATGGCTCAGAGCTTGCCTGGTGTTATCAGCAAGGCTTGGTATCAATTCCAGCTGCCCTGTCCCTAACAAGGATACGGTGCTCTCCTGTTACACATAAACAATTTCAGACATCAACATCAGCATTGAAGTGAGATCAAAAAGATCACCTTATGATTTTACCTAAGCACAGATTTTTTTAAAGCCACTATACAAGTCGCAAAGCTCCAAACATTCTCTTTCCTGGATAATATGAGTGATGGCTACACTTCAGCAATAACAGTTTCAGCCTGGCTCAGGTCTGCCTATGCTCGAGAGAGATTTAGTAAAATACGTGCTGTGATTTGAATGTGACCCCAATGCTCTTGTGTTAGCAGTTCAGTCCCCAAGGCAACAGTGTTATGAGGTGAGACCGAATCGGAGGTGTTCAGATCATAAGGTTTCAACCTCCAGAATATAAAAATGTGGATTTCAAAAGAAATTGCAGCTACACATTTGATATCTCTCTCTCTCTCTCTCTCTCTCTCTCTCTCTCTCTCACCCTTCTACCTTCCATCATGGAATGATGAAGCAAGAATGCCCTCATCAGATGCACCCCTCTATCTTGGATATTCCAGCCTCCAGAACTGTGAGCCAAATAAATTTCTGTTCATTACAAATTACTCAGTCCGTGGTATTTTATTATAGCAGTAGGAAACAGAAGAAAAACACCCAGTCCTAGCATAAGCTCAGTTTCCGGATAATGCCCAATATAAGGCAAAGGCCCACTGCCTTAGAGACTTTCTAAAACTATGAAGCACAAGTATCAAATCCGTCCTAACATGTTCCTACTGAGATATCCCACAGTCCCTCATGGAATGTGCTCTTCCTCATGGCAACAAGTCACAGTCTGAGCTTGCAAGTGACAGATGGGTATCCAGTGGTCTTTGGCTAGAGGTCATTGAGAGGTGGAAGTTATGGGTTATTCCAGAGATGTCCCTGAAGGACAGGAAAGATGTGACAGAACGGAGATGAGGGCAGTTTCTGAAAAAAAAAAAAAAAAAAAAAAGTAGACCATTTCCTTCCAGTTGCTGTCCAGTTCTCATGGTTCAATGAACCGGTTGTGCTTACTACACTTTTGGTTCGCTGGAACTGAAGTTCCAAGAGAGGACGTCAGTCCAGCTCCTGTATACAAATGCCAAATTGGTCATGTCCAAATTAATTGCATGTGGCCATCTGTTGCTCATTAATGTGCTTGTACTGCTACAAAATAGTTTCTGAAAATGAAATTTACTTCTGGAACAATTTAAAAGCATATCCACATCTAATCCTCATAAGTAGGGGTGATGGCTTTTATTTCTTCCAATCTGAATCTGCCTCCATCTCTAGTTCAATTATACACATGTGTACATAAATGTTGCCTGACGTGCTTTGACATATACACATGTACAAAACACACTTAGCAATTAAGTTGACAATAGTAGTCACAAGGAAATGGAAAGGAAAAAAAAAAAATGAGAAAGGCCAGACTGGCTAAACACTGGCCAATTGGATCTAATTTAACCCTAATTTGCATGCAAGTAACCTTAAATTTTCTAATCTCTGTGCATTCTGTGTGTCTTCTTCCCCCACTTCCTAACAAATGGATGGATAGATAAAAATTACTGTTAGCTTATCTTAAAGCTAAAATGCTTTCTGCTGTTTTTCTTTTTTTAAAAAGGCAATTGGAATGCTGTCTTAAATTCACCTGGTGTAATACTTAACTTCTCTCCTATGCTCAGTTAAATTCCTGAGGCCTCAGTCTCAATGTATTACAGGTTTGTGTTAGGAAATAGACTTCTTAATGCTGTGATCCACAAATAAGCTATCTCTTCCATTCCCCCCAAATGCTAAAACCACTGATATTGACCTTAAAAGTACATATGCATCAAAGTGAAGTAAGCCAGCCATAGAAACACAAGTACCATATGATCCCACTCTTAGAAAGCCAATCTCATAGGAGCTGAGAGAAGAATGGCAGTTAGCAGAGGCTGGGGAGAGTAAGGGTAGGGAAGGAGAGAGAGAGAGAGTGCCTAACAGGTACTAAGTTATGGTCACAAAGAGAAAAGGATTTCTGGTGTTCTACTGCACAGGAGAGTGGACATAAATAGCGCTAATGTACTGTATCTTTCTCTTTTAAAAAAGAGCTAGAAGAGGGGCTGGCGCTGTGGCATAGCAGGTAAAGCTGCCATCTGCAGTGCCGGCATCCCATATGGGTGCCAGTTCAAGTCCCGGCTGCTCCACTTTTGATCCAGCTCTCCACTATGGCCTGGGAAGGCAGTAGGAGATGACTCAAATCCTTGGGCCCCTGCACCCACGTGGGAGACCTGGAGGAAGCTCCTAACTCCTGGCTTCAGATCAGTGTAGCTCTGGCCCTTGCAGCCATCTAGGGAGTAAACCATTGGATGGAAAACCTCTCTCTCTCTCTCTCTCTCTCTCTCTCTCTTTCCATCTCTGCCTCTCTGTAACTCTGCCTTTTGAATACATAAATATTTTTAAAAAGAGTTAGGATAAAGGATTTTAAGTGTTTTCACCATAAAGAAATGATAAATGTGTGAGGAAAGAGATATTCTTATGTTTACTCTGATTTGAACATTACATCCCATCTGCATGTATCAAAATACTACATGTTACCCATAAAAAAAGATAGTTTTGGTATCAAATAAAAAAATTTTACAAAAGATATTTGCATCATGTATTATTTTGACCCTGAGTTATAGCTACAGCCAAGTTCATCCTTTAAGTGGCTTTCTCTGAAGTTATTTTTTTAAGTAGGGAATGTGAAATCTGCCAAACTTTACTTCAACTTGATGTTCTTCCTCTTCCTTCCTATATAATGGGAAGATGATGATTTTCCATCAAGGAATCAAGGAAAGCTTTTTTTTTACTCAATAAGGCTATAAGAAATTATCAACATAACTGTCTTGATTAACACTGCCAAACATTTTGAGATCAGTTGCAAATCCTTTTTGAAATAACACTGAATATAAATTAAATGGCACAGACATCAAACATGCAAGTGAGAGAAGTCATTTGTGAAGCTAGCTTGATCTTTACATTACCACATCTTGATCTTAAAATCCACAAATTCTGTAAATGTTTTATCCTTCAATATTGATATCACTTTTCTTTGTTGAAGGACCAAACATTTAGTGCTAGCAAGTAGATGTGCATTTAAATAACTTTATTTTATTTCCCTCCAGATTTCCAGAGTGTCTAAAGGCTCAGAGGGGAAAATAAACCATTGCCAATTGAAGTTCATAATCACACTGCTTTATGCATCAAGGTCTGTTGACATAGGATACAGAAGGGTGTACTGCTAATGGGAAAAAGAAACATATGTTTGATTTCTCTCCAAGGAATTAGTTGTATTTGGATTCTCATGAACTGATACAGATGTGGATAAGCTGTCATAAGATAAGCTCTTTCTCTGTTTTGGCTCTGGCTTTGGGGCTAGAACAACACCGGGAAGTGACAGCTCACAAGTTTTGAGTTGGTTTTGTGAACTCTTACCTGATCATTCACTGTGAGAGTATTCAAAAGAAGTATGTGCTAACACAAGAAGGATAACGTATATGATGTTGGTCCACATATATGAGGCCCCTATGATAGGCAGACTCATAGACAGAATGCATTAAGGAGGTTATGAGGGATTACACAGAGGGGTCATGGAGAGTAACTATTCAAGGAGTACAGATTCTTTGTTGAGGATGACAAGAATGGTCTACAAGGACATTGTGGCTACAGTTACACAACAAAAGTGTACTTAATGCCTCTGTACTACTCACATTAAATGGTATTTTTTGTTATTACACTTTGTCACAATAAAAATATAGATAGGTGAACAGACAAATGCATGAACAGAGATTTAAACATTAAAAAGCCCATGGAAATAGAAAAAAAATAGACAGCATCCACCGGCAATTCAGTTAAGAAGTTAAAGACAAGAGCCCTCCAGGGACACCTTCCACTTCTCTATGAATCCAACACATTCCAAATGCAAGCACGTGTGACTCTTGGACTGTAGGCTTTCTCTAGTCCCCTGAGCTCAGTTGGCCTGTGAGTGGGCTGGGCAGAAATACAGGGGATATGACACACTCTGGAAGAAATATTCAGTGAAAAGCAAAAAAGAATTTGATAGATAAATGCTCCAATGCATCTTTCCCCACTGGGACCGACTCCAGGTATCTGCAACACTGACTCCCACAGTGCCCCAATGGGGATGTGTCCTGGTAGTCTGCTCTGCTATAAGTTGATAGTTGTCCATTGTTTCCTGCTCTTTCTTGCCTCGATCACTTAATAGTGTCTCCTGGGATCATTTTTCTCATAAATAGCATGGGCTTCAATCTGCCTCAGGGCTTGTTTCTGGAAGAATCACTTTGACAGCTTGCAATGTAGAACTGGGATTTGAAGATACAGGGTTGGTTCCTGCCATACAGCAAAGGGACCTGTCTGGCAAGTGAACAGCATGTGAGTCCCCCAGAGAGCAGCTTGTCTTCCTGAAGCTTGAATGCAGCAAAGGGGCTCACAGGTGGACCAGCAAGAGGAGGTCATTTTAAGAGCCATACTTCCCAGGAGGATTTCATAGGAGGAGAAGAAAAGAGGTCCATCAGAAACTAGGTGCTGGGAGTGGCCATATCAACAGTTGGTTGCTTTTATCAAGGGGTTTGCAGAATTTCTGAAGAACTCACCAAAGTATCCAGAGATAGAATCAGTTTTGGACAGAAATAATGAAGGTGTGGGGTATAATTTCCCCCATCCCCTAGGTCAGTTTTGGAAGCTCAAAGCAAGTCTGAGCTAGGGGAGAGAGGAAGTTTTAAACCAGATAAGAGTTTGGGCTATTTATATGAGACAGCTCAGAAAGTCTGTGAGACTAGGCTAAGGTCTTATCCCAGAGGCGAGGAAGCACAAGTCCATGGAACAGGTGAGCAGAGTGGCTATGAAAACAAACACATCTACCTTCCACTCAATTCCACAGATTATCACTTGCTACACAAATCATTTCTCCATTTTGACTTTTTTCAAATAATAGCGAATAGCCACATATATTAAGGATAATATTTAACAGGCATGATACAAATCAGTAATATCAAAGTGGATTAACACATTGCACCGTGCACGGAGAACAAAATGATGATGCTCTGAATCTCATAATTTGAGGGTGCTTCATAAATTTCACAATGAGCAGGTGTTTAGCACAATGTCAAGACACCAGTTGGGGCATCTACATTCCATGTCAGAGTGCCTGAGGTTGAGTCCTGGCCATGCACCCAGTGTCAGCTTCCTGCTAATGTGCACCATAGGCAGCAGCAGGTGATGGCTCAAGTAGTAGGGCCTTGCTACCCACACAGGAGTTCTTAGCTCCTGACATCAGCCTGGCCAAACGTGGGTTGTTGCTGACATTTGGGGAATGAACCAGTGGGTGGAAGATATCTCTCTGTATTTGTATCTCTACCTTTCAAATAATTTGAAAGCAAGTGAATTTTTTAAAAAATTTTAAAGTCATGGAAAAGTATAACTAAATAAGTTATTTTATTCTGAAAAGAACTTGAAATTCATGCATGGAGTTCTTGTAATATGCATTTTTAATAAACTAAAGATCCTTTCTATGTTGATTTCAAAATTTGACACACCAAAATAAATTTATCTTTTACATTTTTATTTATTTTTAATTTTTTATTTGAAAGGCAGAGAAACAGAGAGAGACAAACAGAGACAGAGATCTCTCATTCATGTTCACTCCCCAGATGCCCACAGCAGCTGAGACTGAACTGGGTTGCAACAGGAGCCTAGAACTCCATCCATTCCCCGCCATAGGTAGCAGGGACTCAAGTTTTTGAGCCATCACCTGGTGCTTCCAGTGTCTGCGTTAGCAGGAAGTTGGATAGGAAATAAATGCAGGACTCAAACCCAAGCACCACAATTTGGATGTAGACATTCCAGGTGGCATCTTAACCTCTGTCTGCAACCACCCCTAAACTTATCTTTCAAAATCTACTTTTCCATGAACTTTTGGAAATACTCTTGCATTGATATTGGGTTGCATTAAAAGAAAATGACCTAATTTTTCTTTTCCTTTTGAATAGTTAATCTGTTTTACATGCAGTATTTTCAATGAGCATGTGTTACTTGAAAAATTGAAAAATGAAATATTTCTAAAGGAAAAAATGAATATCTCCTAAAACAAAGAATGTGAGATTGACAAAGCTGAATTAATATAGGCAAATCTGATATCCATCATGTTATTAGGCAGACCAATAGATTTCAGTCCATCCCTAGAAGATTAATTCACAATTATAATAAAATAGCCTGAGGTTACTGGGCAAACTTAAAGTGCCTTTGGATCATTGAACATTGATTGATTCACATACTAATTCTTTGTAAACCACAGATAAAAACAAGGATGGCTAATTTATTGGAAGATCTCATAGCCTACCCATAGCCACATGACAGACAGAATGTACCTCCTTCTGTAGTCCTACTATGAGGATTAAACATTTTACTCACCAGCAAACAAGCCTATGTTACCCAGGGTTCCCTACAGCCTCTGTTCTTCGAAATCCTGTTGCTCAATTTGGCTTTCCACACCTCCTTAGTTAGACATCCCTTTGTACAAAGCCAGCCCTGAACGTCCAGCTGAGAATTTCTGCTAATTAATTTCCTTCTTCTGTAATAATTAAGGACCTTTCAAAGTCATGATTTCCTCTTCTTTTTAATTAGATGCAATGATTAGAAAGTATTTCATATTACACAGCACTTTGCTCTAATTGCTTGCATTCCTCACTTGCTTTAATTAATTTTGGGAAAATGATGAAGCATTTTTTGCCTTCAGGCCTTTGTGAACATTTGAGTATAAATTTCCACTAATAGAAAAATATACATGTGTGTATCTCTAAGCGCTGCTATTCTGTTCCACTGAGTTAGCCCAAGATACATTTGAGAAGCAAAGATGTTGTATGGATAGGGTATGGATATTTTCACCATATCTTGTTCCTATTGTCTGACTTGAGGTGTGCCTTTAGAACTGCCTTCAGCAGTAGTTTTCATAAAACCCTAAGCATTTGCATGATAAGGGTTTCTAAGACTTTTTAAAATTTCTTTCACTATCTTTCTACCCCAAAATTATTAAGAACAATGCCATCTCACTAGTCCCAGTGATCAATTTCTGTTCACAATTGATCGTAATGATAGGACTAAGAACCAAAGGGATCACATAAACAAGAATAGTGTCTGTAAATACTAGTTGATAGAATCAAAAAGGGAGAGAATGGTCCAACATGGGAAGTGAGATACACAGCAGACCCATAGAATGGCAGATGTCCTAAACAGCACTCTGGCCTCATAATCAGCCCTTAAGGCATGCGGATCCGGCTGAAATGCCCATGAGAGTATTTCAGGCATGGAAAGCCAAGACACTCTGGGGGAAATAAAAAACCTAAATGAAAGATCTCCACGAGTGAGATCCCAGTGGAAAGAATGGGTCATCAAAGAAGGAGGTACCTTTCTCTGAATGGAGGAGAGAACTTCCACTTTGACCATGGCCTTGTCTAAATATGATCAGAGTCAGTGAACTCAGGGGGCTTCCATAGGCTTAGCAGCTCATGACAAGAGCCTAGGGTGATTACTGATGCCATAAACAAGAGTGTCAATTTGTTAAGTCAACAACAGGAGTCACTGTGCACTTACTCCTCATGTAGGATCTTTGTCCTTAGTGTGCTGTACATTGAGATTTAATGCTAAAACTAGTACTCAAACAGTATTTTTCACTTTATGTTTCTGTGTGGGAGCAAACTGTTGAAATCTTTACTTAATGTATGCTAAACTGATCTGTATATAAAGAGAAACGAAAATGAATCGATGTGAATGGAAGGGGAGAGGGAGTGGGAAAGGGGAGGGTTGCAGGTTGGAGGGACGTTATGGGGGGGGGGGAGCCATTGTAATCCATATTCTGTACTTTGGAAATTTTTTTTTAATAAAATTTTTTTCATTAAAATTTTTAATTAAAAATTTCATTTTTTTAACTTTTATTTAATGAATATAAATTTCCAAAGTACGATTTATGGATTACAATGGCTTCCCCCACATACCGTCCCTCCCACCCACTACCCTCCCCTTTCCCACTCCCTCTCCCCTTCCATTCACATCAAGATTCATTTTCGATTATCTTAATATACAGAAGATCAGCTTAGTATACATTAAGTAAGGATTTCAACAGTTTGCTCCCACACAGAAACATAAAGTGAAAAATAATAGATGATTTTTTTTAAATGATGATGAAATCAGATCAGACCTATTGTCATGTTTAATCCCAGTGAGAGTCAAGTTGGGAGTTGATAATTTCTTTTTTTTTTCTTTTTTTTTTTTTTTACAGAGGATCAGTTTAGTATCCATTAAGTAAAGATTTCAACAGTTTGCACCCCCATAGAAACACAAAGTGAAATATATTGTTTGAGTACTCGTTATAGCATTAAATCTCAATACACAGCACATTAAGGACAGAGATCCTACATGAGGAGTAAGTGCACAGTGACTCCTGTTGTTGACTTTACAAATTGACACTCCTGTCTATGGCATCAGTAGTCTCCCTATGCTCCAGTCATGAGTTTCCAAGGCTATGGAAGCCCTCTGAGTTCTCCGATTCTTATCTTGTTTAGACAAGGTCATAGTCAAAGTGGAGGTTCTCTCCTCCCTTCAGAGAAAGGTACCTCCTTCTTTGAAGACCTGTTCTTTCCACTGGGATCTCACTCGCAGAGATCTTTTGCCAGAGTGTCTTGGCTTTCCATGCCTGAAATACTCTCATGGGCTTTTCAGCCAGATCCGAGTGCCTTTAGGGCTGATTCTGAGGCTAGAGTGCTATTTAGGACATCTGCCATTCTATGAGTCTGCTGAGTATCTCACTTCCCATGTTGGATCACTCTCCCCTTTATTTATTCTATCAGTTAGTGTTAGCAGGTACTAGACTTGTTTATGTGCTCCCTTTGACTCTTAGTCCTTTCATTATGATCAATTGTGAACTGAAATTGATCACTTGGACTAGTGAGATGGCATTGGTACATGCCACCTTGATGGGATTGAATTGGAATCCCCTGGTATGTTTTTAACTCTATCATTTGGGGCAAGTCAGCTTGAGCATGTCCCAAATTACACATCTCTTCCCTCTCTTATTCCCACTCTTACGTTTAACAGGGATCACATTTCAGTTAATTTTCAACACTTAAGAATAACTGTGTATTAATTACAGAATTAAACCAGTCATATTAAGTAGAACAGACAAAAAAACTACTAAGAGGGATAATGTATGAAGTTGTTCATTAACAGTCAGGGCTATGCTGATCAAGTCACCATTTCCCATAGTGTCCATTTCTCATTAAATAAAAGTTAAAAAAAATTGACTAGGAAAAAAAATGATGATTGTAAAGAATACTTCCTTTACCACCTCATTTAATGCTAATAAAATTAATCAAAATAAAGCCGAATATAACTTAAAATTCAAAAAAAAGAACAGCTCACCATTTAATAAGCTTGCAATTCAGTCCTTTGAAATGCCATAGAACTCAGTACACATTTTTCTAACTTTATTTCAGAGACAGAATGAGAGTTCCCATCTCTTGGTTTGCACTTCAAATGCTCATAACAGTGGGGGCTGGATCAGGCTGACATCAGGAGCCAGGTACTCAATCAAGTTCTTCACATGGGTGGCAGGACCCAATTACTTGGGCTATCATTGCTACCTCCTATAGTTTGCATTAGCAGGAAGCTAGCCAGGAGCCAGAGATTGGTATCAAGCATACATACTTTAATATAGGATGTAGGCATCTTAACTACTGGAATAAATATCCACCCCTCAGTTCACATTTTGGTGGCCACTAGCGACACTTCCTCACCTAATGATAGATGCTAAGACTGGGGTGATTATAGGACCATGTAGAGTGATAGCTCCCTCTAGCTGCATTTTCATTCTCATCTGGTTTTTCCCAGAGAGTTGGAAGCTGGCATATTTTGGGGCTCTCCTAATTCATCACTTTTAGGAAGAGCTGTTTGTTTTGGCTCTTTGAGGCAGGCCATGGTCTGTATAGTGGTGTGTCTTGTGATAGGAGAAAGAATTCTATACGCGGTCCATACAAAATCATTACGGTCACCTGATGGAGTAACTTCTCTCCTCTTTGCGTTCTGTAGAAGACAAATTTGTCATTCTGTAGATTTTTCGCACTTCATTTTATTCATCCTTGTGTTACCATCCCCATGTTTTATTCATGTGCTCCTTGTCATTTTAGGTAAATTGTAAATTCCTCAAAGGAAGGACCCACATCTGCATATTTGTCTGCCACCGCGGAGGTCAGGGAGCACTTGATCAAAAAAATTTACTGAACTACACTTAATAAATAGCTCAATGGTCAAACCACAGAATAGGAAAGTGGATAGCCTTTCCAACAAACATAACTGCAATTCAGTACACCCTCTCTACTTCATCTGGGAAGTTATCCTAATGGTACAGTGGTAAGCTGTTTTTCACATGTATGATCAACAGTGTCCTCAGTCTGGAGTTTTGCTAAGCCAAGTACAGTCTTTAGCCCAACAGCATCAGCATGATTGGGAGTTGGTTGAAGATGAAGTATCTTGGACTTCATCCCAGACCAACTGAATGGCAATATGTATTTTAACAAAATATCCAGGTGATTTGTAAAACCATGACCATTTGGAAAAAGCCTGATACAAAAAAATGTCCAGTATCTTCCACCAATGTCATTGCTATTACCACCACCACAACCATCAGTACCACAATCACTACCACCACTTCTGTCACCACCAGAACCACCAGGAACACCAGCATCATCACCACCAACACTGTCCCTACCACCTCCACCAGTACCACAGTCACCACCACAATCTGTCACCACAAACACTATCATCATAACCCTCGCCAGCACTACCTCCTGTTATTTACTGAGTATAATCACAACCCAGAAATCCCTGAGCACTTAATACACATCATCCTATTAAATACTCACAATTTCCTTATTTAGAGTTGTTTTGTTCTCATTGTCAATGAAATGGAAGACATATTTGCTTCTGAAACATACATAAACACCTAAAGGTACTTACGGGAGATGGAAGTATAGAGCAGTGGTTAAGACCATAAATCTTGGCGTTCAACTGACTTGGTTTCTGATTGTTTAGAGGCCTTAGCCAAGTTGCTTTCCTTCTCTTATCATTGGTATCCTTCTGTGTCACTTATTATTATTATTATTATTATTATTGTCACTATGAACAATAAGGGAGTATAAATGAGAAACATAGCTTTCAGAAAATAGTAGATTTAGCCTTCAATTAATAGTGGCTATGGTAAAGTTATTTGTTTCAAAAGTATTGTTTTTCCTAAGCAAACACTGTGTTATTGTGTGTCTAGACTACTTTCATTTCTTTTTACAAAAAAAAAAAAAAAAAAAAACGCCCTTTTTTTTTCACTTTGGTTACCACGCTAGGAAACGATTTTCAGAGAATCAAGAAGTTTTGAGGTGGTGATTGATTTCAGGCTATGTTTTTGAAGTCTCTCTCTCTCTTATCTTTCCCCCTGCCCTTTCAAGTAGCAAAGTCAACTCTCTTTGACCTGGGTGTATCTAGCTGATCCTTTTAAAGTAATGTGCATCAATTAAAATTAAACATTTTTTGATTTTCATACCAATTATTTCAATAATATAATTTTTTAGATTTTATTTATTTATTTTAAAGTCAGAGTTACACACAGAGATAAGGAGAGGCAGAGAGAGAGAGAGAGAGAGAGAGAGAGAGAGGGGAGAGAGAGAGAGAGAGTTTTCCATCCTCTGGTTCACTCCCCAATAGGCTGCGACGACCACAGCTGCGCCGATCCAAAGCCAGGAGCTTCTTCCGGATCTTCCCATGTGGGTGCAAGGGCCCAAGGACTTGGGATATCTTCTACTGCTTTCTCAGGCCATAGCAGAGAGCTGGATTGGAAGTGGAGCAGCTGGGACTCGAACCACCGCCCATATGGGAAGCTGGCACTACAGGTGGCTGCTTTACCCACTATGCCACAGCACCAGCCCCACAATAATATATTATATTGTATGCAACTAGGATCAATAGTAGAACCCCAAAAAGTGGTTGTCCATACTAATTTTGATACTCAACCTCAGCCCACACACTTTTGTAACACACTGATTTTAAAAGCCTAGTTATAAGTAGCAGGAGTAGAAATTTAACTTAGCAGGTAAGATGCCCATGCCCCACACTGGGGTAGCTGAATTAAATTCCTAACTCTTCCGCTTAACTTCAACTTCCTGTTAATGCAGACCCTTGGAAGCTGTGGTGATGGCTCAAGTATTTCAGTTGCTATCACCTACTCGAGAGATCTGGCTCCTAGGCTTTGGCCTATGTCTCACTTGAGTTAATGGGAGTTCTCAGAGTTGCCAAATCCTATTAGTTTACTACAAATATGTATTTGATTTGCTGTCTATTTTTAATAAAACTTAGAAGACTAACAGATTTTGCTATCTCCACTGGAACTTAGTTTGCATTTTCTTCAGCACAGTGAAAAATCAGTTTAATGGTTTTTTTGTTTGTTTTTTTAATAAAAAAAACTTTTATTTAATAAATATAAATTTTGAAAGTACAACTTTTGGATTATAGTGGTTCTTCCCCCCATAACCACCCTCCCACCTGCAAACCATTCCATCTCCTACTCCCTCTCCTACCCCATTCTTTATTAAGATTCTTTTCTAATTATCTTTATATACAGAAGATCAACTGTATATTAAGTAAAAATTTCAACAGTTTGCACCCACAAACATACAAAGTATAAAGTACTGTTTGAAAACTAGTTTTACCATTAATTCTCATAGTACAACACATTAAGTACAGAGGTCCTACATGGGGAGTAAGTGCACAGTGACTCCCATTGTTGATTTAGCAATGGACACTCTTATTTATGACGTCAGTAATCAGTATAGGCTCTTGTCATGAGCTGCCAAGGCTATGGAAGCTTCTTGAAAATTGGTTTAATGTAACTGTCTTTGTTTATGTTGCCAAAAACTGAAAGACTAAGTACCTCATAAACCATAGAAATGTATTTTTCACATTTCTAGAGCATGGGAAGTCCACAATTTATATTAACATACAATAAATCCACACTTCTCACTGCCTTCAAGTCTCTTCTTCCCTAATGCATATGACTATATTCTCCAATTTTAAACCTTGTGATGGCCTACAACAGTAATAGCTAACTCTTTCCTTATGCGGATTCAGTCATGCACAGCACTAAAGCTTTATAGGCCTTCAGATATTTTTCCCCCTTCAGCATTCAAATGAGATAAGAATTACTATCATGCTCACATTGCCAATAGGTCTCATAGAGAGCTAGTAAATTGTTTAAAGCCACATAGCTACGAAATGTCGGCTCTGGGTCTTGAACTCAATTTTGTAAGACTTCAGACCCTGTGTTGTAGCTCTCACGCACCACTGTCTGCAGAGCAGACATGAAATGTCTTAATCTGCCATCCGATTCTCCCCATGCAATGACTTGATGTTGTCTGGCCAGGTGTATCTCCTAATAATACTCTCACAATATAGAGCAGCACAGCCCATCACCTGTGAACATGCCTGGGGACCTTATTACTTCTATGTTTTGTTATGCTATTTCCTCACCTCTGATGGTATTCCCCCATGGATGCATGTTCAAATGGCCCACAGCTCTTGGATGCCAACACTTGCATTATGTTCTCTGTGATTTTCTAATTAAAATTAAGCTCTCCCTCTTCTACATTTTAAGAGCACCTTGTTTCTTGATGCATCTGTAGTTTTAATTACAGGCAGACGTGTCATGTAAGGTTTGTGAAATAACAGCGCTAGATAAAGACCTCTTGCAGCAGAATTGAATGCAAATCTTCTCTCATCCATCCTTTAAATTTTATTCCCAAAATGGCAGACATAGTTAAACATTTAGAACACTATTTTTAATGTCATTCACTTTGCATATGCAAATTAGCAAGTGAAAAGTAAATGTAGTATTTTTGTCATCTCTTTTGAGATCTTTAAAAGAAAAGATGGCATTTGATTGAGCTGTTACTAATTGTTTTTAACAATTATGAAATTTTACTAAATAAATGTCTCCTCAGTGGAGACATTTATTTTCTACTTTCTCCCTCCTTATCCAGGAGAATGGAACACAAAAGTCTACATGTAGAAACTAAAGAATGTACTTCTGATGTCTCCTCAGATGTGGCATATGGTGGTGGACCAATGCCATAGGCCCTTTTTTTTCCTTGTAACTTTATAAAGCCAGTCAAAGCTCTACTTACTTTTGATTTACAACAGAGACAAGGTCATCCTTATAATGAAAAGAAAATAAAAGAAGAAAAACAAGGTCTATATTTTCAAACCCTGAGATTCAATTTGTCATGAAGATCAATGACAGTTTTATTCTCTAGAGAGATGAACCATTCCTTTTGCTGTAAAATTATCACCCCTTTTCAGATCTTTATGTTGTTGCTAAAGAATTGTGAAGCTGAAGCTGTAATAGGATGCTTTAACAATACAAAAATGTAGCATCTGAACATTGGTTTGTGAGACTGTCTTCTCTTTCCAGACAAAAGATATAATATGAATCCACTACTTGAACTGGGAGGACTGAGTGAGAAATAGGCTGGCTCATTAGGTTGCTCATAGAACTAGAAGATGTCTTCTGAGAGCCACCCAGAGGATGAGAAAGCAAGAGATAAGACTAGAAATATTTAAAGGTCTATTTGGGGGGCGGGGGGAGATGAAATGAAAAAGTGAAATCTTTACTGACCTAAAGATATTATGGAGAAAAAAGCAGGGAGGAGGTGGGGTGGGGAGGTATACTAAGCAATCTGAACTTTAGAGTTTGCAATCTAGTTGACAGATCAAACATACAACTATTCATTCTGTCATGTACTAAACTCTTCAACATTATTGTATGCCTATGTGCATCCATTGAGAGCAGGATGGATGCTGAGGAAGAAAATGGACCCAGCCCCTGCCTTCACATAGCTTTTCATCTAAGGCAAGGGACAGGCACTATAGATATCTTCTCAATAATAAAAAAAAAAAGGGCTGAGGGCTTGATGCAGTGGTTAAGACACTAGTTAGGATGTCCACATTATATATTAGAGTGCTTGGGTTCCAGTCCCAGCACCGCTGCTGATTCCAGCTTCCTATTAATGCACACTGGGTGGCAGCAGGTGATAATTCAAGTGCTTGGGTCACTGCCATCCGCATGTGAGACCCGAATTTAGTTCTGGCTTTGGGATTTGGCCTGATTAAGCCCTGGTTGTTGCAGGTATATTTGGAATGGAACAATGAATGAGATCTCTGTCTCTCTCTCACTATCTCTCTCTTCTTTCTTTCCTTCCAAATATATAAAGTAAATAAAATTTTTAAAAAATGATAGTAATAAAATTAACCAGCACATCCCATTCAAATAGCTGGGGCTACCCCAAATTGCCACGGACCACATTTCCAGATATGCAGGAATCCGGTGTTTTCTTGTGATAATCTTTCTCAGGGTTCATGTCAAGAATATATAAGAGTAGCGCTGTCGCCACAGCTCACTAGGCTAATCCTCCGCCTGTGGCACTGGTATTACGGGTTCAAGTCCCAGTTGGAGCACCAGTTCTGTCCCAGTTGCTCCTCTTCCAGTCCAGCTCTCTGCTGTGGCCTTGGAAGGCAGTGGAGGATGGCCCAAGTGCTTGGGCCCTGCACCCGCATGGGAAACCAGGAGGAAGCACCTGGCTCCTGGGTTCAGATCAGCACAGTGCGCTGGCCATAGCGGCCATTTGGGGGTTGAACCAACGGAAAAGACCTTTCTCTCTGTCTCTCACTGTCTAACTCCGCCTGTCTATATGTATATATATATATATATATATATATATATGAGTAGTGTGGTCCCATCCAAAGGTGACTTCTAGCATGTCCTGATGACAGTAGTTCAAAAATTGAGACAACAGTCCCTTAAAGCTGAGAGACTCACAACTGAAGGCAATGCTGGTAGACCCAGAGCCTGGTTGTTCTTGCTCCTGCTATTGCTACTCTACCTCTTGACGTCACCAGTAGAGAAATGATGCTCAGTAAAGGATGCTCATTGCCAGAATTTGAAAGTCTTCTTCTGAGATTCATTTTTTTGTTTGTTTGTTTCTTTGAAAGTGGGATGGAAGAGGGAGACAGAGGGAGGGAGGGAGAAAGAGAGTTTATCCACTGGTTCATTCCACACATGCCACACAACAAGAAATAGGAGCCAGGAGCCAGGAGCCAGGAACTCCATCCTTGTCTCCCACATTGGGTGGCAGGAACTCAAGTATTTGGACCATCATCTGCCACCTCCCAGCACATCAGCAGGCAGCCTGTTCAGAAGTAGAGGCACAAGCAGAACTTGATTCCAGGCACTTTGAAATGGGATCCTGACATCCCAAACATTTGCTTAACCCACTGCACCATAACACCTGACCATTTTGTAACTCTGTCGAGGTTACTTTTTAGAATAATTCACACAGCACTTTTTATAGGAGGACAGGGTTAAGAAACAATCTCTCTGATCCAGCACCAACACTTCTCTTCGTATGGGATGATTTGGGGTGCATGTTAAATCCACTAATTCACATTTTCTACTACTTTGACTGTGAATTCTTTTTAAGGTCCTTGTTGTCCATTCCTATGATTAGGTAATGGCCAGAATCATCGCACTGAGTCTGATCATTTAGCATCAAATTCTCAAAGTTCATTGGTCATCCCTACCACAGAAGACCTCCCTACTCCTCTGGACTTTGTGTGACCTCCACTCATCCCTTAACATCAATACCCAAGCTCCTAATGCCATGGACCTGTTAAAAGTGTGGTAATGGATCCAGCTCTCTGCTATGGCCTGTAAAAGCAGTAGAAGATGGCCCAAGTACTTGGGCCCCTGCACCTACATGGGAGACCTGGAAGAGGCTCCTGGCTTCAGATCGGCACAGCTCCAGCCATTGCGGCCAACTGGGGAGTGAACCAGTGGATGGAAGACCTCTCTCTTTCTTTCTCTCTCTCTCTCTTTCACTCCCTCTGCCTCTCCTTTTCTCGGTGTAACTCCGAATTTCAAATAAATAAATAAATCTTTAAAAAAAGTGTGGTAATGTATGGATGTCTGACTATAAGGTTTTTTCAGGTATAACTCATCCAAAGTGTCCTATTAGAAAACAAGGAGTATAGGGATGCATAACACAATAGGGGAAAATGCACATGACTGAATATAATCAAGGATAAAACATGCAGAGCAGACTCTTGGTCACTTTGATTCTCGGCTTCACCTTCACCAAAAGGAGTTCTATTTTTTTTACCTTACCAATCACATCGACATTGTTCAAATTAAGTTTCACTCTCTTGGAAGATGGCGGAATAGTGAGGGCGCGCACCGATAGTCCGGGAAAATTTAGTTTAATAAAAGGGGAGTTACGGTAGCCGCAGAAAATAGAACCAAACAAAAATTGCAGGGGAAACCCTTCTGAATGGAGCAGGCGTGAATCGGACGACCTACTGGGAGAACAAGGTCGCCCACCGCACGGAAGCAAAGTCGCGGGACCCAGCCGCAGAAGCCCCAGGGTCTGCGCGACAGTGCTCCAAGGAGAGTACACGCCACACAGAAAACAGCGGGGAGACTTGAGACGCTCAGGGCTCCGAGTCCACACATCGGCGCTGGAAGGGGAGGTGAGCTCAATAACCCGAGACATTGGTGGGGAAACGGGGGTCAGAATCTAGAGGGGGGCCGGAAAGTGCAGCAAACTCACTACCGGAAAGAAGGAAAAAAAAAAGCTTCGGGGTTTCTCTTCCCCCTAACCTTGCAAAGGTTACAAGGCTGCAAGACTTGAAGAATTCCCAAGAGACAAAGAGCAGGCCTCCTCTTTGGATTTACATATCAGTGGGGGAGAGTTAAGGAACTGAGTCACTACAATTCAGTAGCCTAGGCAACCCAGTGGGAGTCCAGAGGAGCCAAAGACTGGAAGCTAAATACCATCAATTCTGCACAGCCCTGCCCTGCAGTGTTACTTACCCCCTGAATAAATAAAATAAATAAATAAATAAAAAGAGAGAGATTTACCACGCATAACCTGAGGGTGTCACCTTTGCACACCCTTAACCTGGAAGAACCAGGCAGAGCTCTCAGGCCGCACCCATCTCAAGCCTCCAAGGCTCCTCCAACAGCAGGCAGTCCACTTAACACGGACACAGTATAAAAAAAAAAAAAAAGAAAAGAAAAAAAAAAAAGCGCACAGTGACGCAAGAAGAATTAACTATGCCGAGTAACAAACACAGAAATAGAGGGAGCAAGATCAACGATGACACTATGATGCCTCCAAATAAGCAAAACACCCCAAGCCAAGAGTATGAAGATGATGAGATAGAAGAAATGCAAGATACGGATTTCAAAAAATTTATGATAAGAACATTTAGAAGTTTTCAAAAGCAAATCCTTGAACTACAGAAATCCTTAATGGACAAGATTGAAAACCTTTCTCGTGAAAATGAAATTTTAAGGAAGAGTCAAAATGAAACTCAGAAACTAGTAGAACAGGAAAGTGTAATAGTCAAGAGAAATCAAAATGAAATGAAGAGCTCAATAGATCAAATGACAAACACATTAGAAAGCCTTAAAAACAGAATGGGTGAAGCAGAAGAGAGAATATCAGACTTAGAAGATAGAGCACAGGAAAACATACAGTCAAACCAAAGAAAAGAAGAGGAAATTAGAAACCTGAAAAATATTGTTGGGAATCTACAGGATACTATTAAAAAAACCAACATTCGAGTTCTAGGAGTTCCTGAAGGCATGGAGAGAGAGAAAGGATTGGAAGGCCTTTTTAGTGAGATACTAGCAGAGAACTTTCCAGGTTTGGAGAAGGACAGAGATATCCTAGTACAGGAAGCTCATAGAACCCCCAATAAACATGACCAAAAGAGATCCTCACCACGACACGTGGTAATTAAACTTACCACAGTGAAACATAAAGAAAAGATCCTAAAATGTGCAAGAGAGAAACGTCAGATTACTCTCAGAGGATCTCCAATCAGACTCACAGCTGACTTCTCATCAGAAACCCTACAAGCTAGGAGGGAATGGCGAGACATAGCACAGGTGCTAAGAGAGAAAAATTGCCAGCCCAGAATATTATATCCTGCCAAGCTCTCATTTGTGAATGAAGGTGAAATAAAGACCTTTCATAGCAAACAGAAATTGAAAGACTTTGTGGCCACTCGTCCGGCCCTGCAAAAGATACTTAAAGATGTGCTACACTCAGAAACACAGAAACACGGCCATCAATATGAAAGAAGGGGAAGGAAGAACACCTACCAGTAAAAGAGCATGGGAAGCTCAAAGCATATACTAGAAAATATTTCCGGGAAAATGGCAGGGCAAAGTCACTACGTATCAATTGTCACATTGAACATTAATGGTCTGAATTCTTCAGTTAAAAGATACCATTTAGCTGACTGGCTCACAGAACACAACCCAACTATTTGTTGCCTACAAGAAACACATCTCTCTAACAAAGAGGCATGCAGACTGAAAGTGAAAGGTTGGAAAAAGATATTCCATGCCAACAGAAACCAAAAAAAAGCAGGTGTAGCCATATTAATATCAGACAAAATAAACTTTAATACAAAAACTGTTAAGAGAGACAAAGAGGGACACTATATAATGATTAAGGGTTCAATTCAACAGGAAGATGTAACTATTATAAATGTATATGCACCTAATTACAGGGCACCGGTCTATTTAAAAGATATGTTAAGGGACTTAAAGGGAGATTTAGATTCCAATACAATAGTACTGGGGGACTTCAATACTCCACTCTCAGAAATAGACAGATCATCCGGACAGAAGATCAACAAGGAAACAGCAGATTTAATTGACACTATTGCCCAAATGGATCTAACAGATATCTACAGAACTTTCAACCCTACATCTACAGACTTCACATTCTTCTCAGCAGCGCATGGAACCTTCTCTAGGATTGATCACATACTAGGACATAAAGCAAATCTCAGCAAATTTAAAAGAATTAGAATCATACCATGCAGCTTCTCAGACCACAGCGGGATGAAGCTGGAAATTAGCAACTCAGGAAACCCCAGAAAGTATGCAAACACATGGAGACTGAACAACATGCTCCTGAATGAACACTGGGTCATTCAAGAAATCAAAAGAGAAATCAAAAACTTTCTGGAAGTAAATGAAGACAACAACACAACATATCAAAACTTATGGGATACAGCAAAAGCAGTATTGAGAGGCAAATTTATAGCAATAGGTGCCTATATCAAGAAATTGGAAAGGTACCAAATAAATGAGCTTTCAGCGCACCTCAAGGACCTAGAAAAACTGCAGCAAACCAAACCCAAATCTAGTAGGAGAAGAGAAATAATTAAAACCAGAGAAGAAATTAACAGGATTGAATCCAAAAAAACATTACAAAAAATCAGCCAAGCGAGAAGCTGGTTTTTTGAAAAAATAAACAAAATTGACACCCCATTGGCCCAACTAACTAAAAAAAGAAGAGAAAAGACCCAAATCAATAAAATCAGAGATGAAAAAGGAAACGTAACAACAGACACCACAGAAATAAAAAGAATCATCAGAAATTACTACAAGGACCTGTATGCCAGCAAACAGGAAAACCTATCAGAAATGGATAGATTCCTGGACACATGCAATCTACCAAAATTGAACCATGAAGACATCGAAAACCTAAATAGACCCATAACTGAAACAGAAATTGAAACAGTAATAAAGGCCCTCCCAACAAAGAAAAGCCCAGGACCAGATGGATTCACTGCTGAATTCTACCAGACATTTAAAGAAGAACTAATCCCATTTCTTCTCAAACTATTCAGAACAATCGAAGAAGAGGGAATCCTCCCAAATTCTTTCTATGAAGCCAGCATCACCTTAATCCCTAAGCCAGAGAAAGATGCAGCACTGAAAGAAAATTACAGACCAATATCCCTGATGAACATAGATGCAAAAATCCTCAATAAAATTCTGACCAATAGAATACAACAACACATCAGGAAAATCATCCACCCAGACCAAGTGGGATTCATCCCTGGTATGCAGGGATGGTTCAACATTCGCAAATCAATCAATGTGATTCACCACATTAACAGACTGCAGAAGAAAAACCATATGATTATCTCAATTGATGCAGAGAAAGCATTTGATAAAATTCAACACCCTTTCATGATGAAAACTCTAAGCAAATTGGGTATAGAAGGAACATTCCTCAATATAATCAAAGCAATTTATAAAAAACCCACAGCCAGCATCCTATTGAATGGGGAAAAGTTGGAAGCATTTCCACTGAAATCTGGCACCAGGCAGGGATGCCCACTCTCACCACTGCTATTTAACATAGTTCTGGAAGTTTTAGCCAGAGCCATCAGACAAGAAAAAGAAATCAAAGGAATACAAATCAAGAAGGAAGAAGTCAAACTATCCCTCTTTGCAGACGATATGATTCTGTACTTAGAGGATCCAAAGAACTCTACTAAGAGACTATTGGAACTCATAGAGGAGTTTGGCAAAGTGGCAGGATATAAAATCAATGCACAAAAATCAACAGACTTTGTATACACAAGCAATGCCATGACTGAGAAAGAACTGCTAAGATCAATCCCATTCACAATAGCTACAAAAACAATCAAATACCTTGGAATAAACTTAACCAAGGACGTTAAAGATCTCTACGATGAAAATTACAAAACCTTAAAGAAAGAAATGGAAGAGGATACCAAAAAATGGAAAAATCTTCCATGCTCATGGATTGGAAGAATCAACATCATCAAAATGTCCATTCTCCCAAAAGCAATTTATAGATTCAATGCAATCCCAATCAAGATACCAAAGACATTCTTCGCAGATCTAGAAAAAATGATGCTGAAATTCATATGGAGGCACAAGAGACCTCGAATAGCTAAAGCAATCTTGTACAACAAAAACAAAGCCGGAGGCATCACAATACCAGACTTCAGGACATAGTACAGGGCAGTTGTAATCAAAACAGCATGGTACTGGTACAGAAACAGATGGATAGACCAATGGAACAGAATTGAAACACCAGAAATCAACCCAAACATCTACAGTACAGCCAACTTATATTTGATCAAGGACCTAAAACTAATTCCTGGAGCAAGGACAGTCTATTCAATAAATGGTACTGGGAAAACTGGATTTCCACGTGCAGAAGCATGAAGCAAGACCCCTACCTTACACCTTACACAAAAATCCACTCAACGTGGATTAAAGACCTAAATCTACGTCCTGACACCATTAAGTTATTAGAGAACATTGGAGAAACCCTTCAAGATATTGGCACAGGCAAAGAATTTCTGGAAAAGACCCGGGAGGCACAGGCAGTCAAAGCCAAAATCAACTATTGGGATTGCATCAAATTGAGAAGTTTCTGTACTGCAAAAGAAACAGTCAGGAGAGTGAAGAGACAACCAACAGAATGGGAAAAAATATTTGCAAACTATGCAACAGATAAAGGGTTAATAACCAGAATCTACAAAGAGATCAAGAAACTCCACAAAAACAAAACCAACAACCCACTTAAGAGATGGGCCAAGGACTTCAATAGACATTTTTCAAAAGAGGAAATCCAAATGGCCAACAGGCACATGAAAAAATGTTCAAGGTCACTAGCAATCAGGGAAATGCAAATCAAAAGCACAATGAGGTTTCACCTCACCCCGGTTAGAATGGCTCACATACAGAAATCTACCAACAACAGATGCTGGCGAGGATGTGGGGAAAAAGGGACACTAACCCACTGTTGGTGGGAATGCAAACTGGTCAAGCCACTATGGAAATCAGTCTGGAGATTCCTCAGAAACCTGAATATAACCCTACCGTTCGACCCAGCCATCCCACTCCTTGGAATTTACCCAAAGGAGTTTAAATTGATAAAGAAAAAAGCGGTCTGCACCCTAATGTTTATTGCAGCACAATTCACAATAGCCAAGACCTGGAACCAACCTAAATGCCCATCAATGGTAGACTGGATAAAGAAATTATGGGATATGTATTCTTTAGAATACTATACCGCAGTAAGAAACAACGAAATCCAGTCATTTGCAACAAAATGGAGGAATCTGGAACACATCATGCTGAGTGAAGTAAGCCAGTCCCAAAGGGACAAATACCATATGTTCTCCCTGATCGGTGACAACTGACTGAACACCAAAAAGGAAACCTCCTGAAGTGAAATGGACACTATGAGAAATGGTGACTTGATCAGCATAGCCCTGACTGCTAATGGACAACTTAATACATTATCCCTCATAGTATTTTTTTTTTTTGTCTGTTCTACTTAATATGACTGGTTTAATTCTGTAATTATCACACAGTTATTCTTAAGTGTTGAAAATTAACTGAAATGTGATCCCTGTTAAACATAAAAGTGGGAATAAGAGAGGGAAGAGATGTATAATTTGGGGCATGCTCGGGCTGACTTGCCCCAATTGGTAGAGTTGGAAACATACTAGGGGATTCCAATTCAATCCCATCAAGGTGGCATGTGCCAATGCCATCTCACTATTCCAAGTGATCAATTTCAGTTCACAATTGATCATAATGAAAGGACTAAGAGTCAAAGGGAGCACATAAACAAGTCTAGTATCTGCTAACACTAACCGATAGAATAAATAAAGGGGAGAGTGATCCAACATGGGAAGTGAGATACTCAGCAGACTCATAGAATGGCGGATGTCCTAAATAGCACTCTGGCCTCAGAATCAGCCCTTAAGGCATGCGGATCCGGCTGAAAAGCCCATGAGAGTATTTCAGGCATGGAAAGCCAAGACACTCTGGCAAAAAGATCTCTGTGAGTGAGATCCCAGTGGAAAGAACAGGTCTTCAAAGAGGGAGGTGCCTTTCTCTGAAGGGAGGAGAGAACCTCCACTTTGACTATGACCTTGTCTAAACAAGATAAGAGTCGGAGAACTCAAGGGGCTTCCATAGCCTTGGAAACTCATGACTGGTGCATAGGGAGATTACTGATGCCATAAACAGGAGTGTCAATTTGTAAAGTCAACAACAGGAGTCACTGTGCACTTACTCCTCATGTAGGATCTCTGTCCTTAATGTGCTGTACACTGAGGCTTAATGCTATAACGAGTACTCAAACAGTATATTTCACTTTGTGTTTCTATGGGGCTGCAAACTGTTGAAATCTTTACTTAATGTACACTAAACTGATCTTCTGTTAAAAAAAAAAAAAAAAAGAAAGAAACTATCAATTCCCAACTTGACTCTCACTGGGATTAAACATGACAATACGTCTGATCTGATTTCATCATCATTTAAAAAAAAATCATCTATTATTTTTCACTTTATGTTTCTGTGTGGGAACAAACTGTTGAAATCCTTACTTAAGGTATGCTAAGCTGATCTTCTGTATACTAAGATAATCGAAAATGAATCTTGATGTGAATGGACGGGGAGAGGGAGTGGGAAAGGGGAGAGGGAGTGGGAAAGGGGAGGGTGGTGGGTGGGAGGGACGGTATGGGGGGGAAAGCCATTGTAACCCATGAGACGTACTTTGGAAATTTATATTCATTAAATAAAAGATAAAAAAAAAAAAAAAGTTTCACTCTCTTGTTGAAAGGACAGAAGTGGTAGGTAGGAAAGGAAGGCAGATGAGGGCCAGCATCTGACACAATCCTTTCCCTGCTTCTCTTCTGACTAGTCCCAAGATTTTTATAGAAAGATTGCTTGGTCTGCTTGAACTCTAATAAATGTTTATTAAATTGAGTAGAACAGGACCAAAAATACTAAAACTACACAGATATACAATGAATTGCTCCATCTAATTTAGTTTTATTTCTCCTGTGGAAGCAGAAGAGAAAAATAATTTAAACGATGCAGACAATTTTACCCAACAAACACAAGTCTTAAAGTGCAGAAGTGTGAGACAGAAAGTGAAAGTGCTCTTCCCTAAGTGTGTTTCAGTCTCCGTGGGAACTCATGATGTGATTATCACACCATGCTGAGCGTGCATCTTTACGACTCACTGTAGGCATTGTTCAGACAATATGGGTGCTCAACACAAGCTAGCTGTACCATCTTCAGTTGGGGCTCCATCCTGTGCTGGAGCAAAACTGCCTGAGTTGGACTCCTTGAGAAATTTAATATCAGTTTCCAACATGGTCATAGCAAATATGGCCATCATAAATCTTTCATCCATGCTAAGTGAGAGATTCTTCAAGATGGGATACCAAGGGATATCAAGGGATATTCTTGATTATAATGATGAGAAATCACGGGCAAGGCAATGGTATTTGACTTTATATTAATTTTACCCTACCTAATGTCTTTTGATTATAACACTCAAGAAAAACCCTGCTTCATCATATTTGTGACATTATTTTAAATCTGAGCTTTGCAAATTTATACTGATTGACACATGCCTTCTTATTTTCATTGTAATTGAATTTGAAATACACACAGCATAGCTGTGTAACCTTGAACTAGCAATATAAATTATGTTTCCTTATCTATAAAACCAAAGGGCTGGACTTTGTGATCACTAACGTCCCTTCCAGTGATACCATTCTCATTCTGAATAATTAAATCCCACCCTGCATGCAGAATAATCTAATTGGAAGATGATAGGGTTGAAGCTTCATTATGAAAATCAGAATCAGGAAGCCATTTTTGTGACATGGAGAATAAGAGACAGAAATGGGCATTACTGTGTGAATTATTAAGATTAATCCTAATGAGATTCTATTTTTATGAGTTGTCCCTTGACAGCAATTCTTAAATAAAAAGATAGGACTAACATCCAAGGCACATTTCACTGCATAGTTGGAAAATAAAGAAATACCTTTATTAAATTACCCTTGAGTCAAAAGCCTGTTGTCTGTGAGATTAGCCCTTATAATCATTTTTTATTAAAAACCAACTGCCATTTAGGGAAAAGGGTTTAATTTGAGGACATCAAAGAAAAATAATTATTTAAATAGTTTTATCCATTTGGATAATATATCAGAAACATTTGAAATTCCTTTCACAATAAAAATAAAGTATGCTTTTGATTATTTTCTGAATCAGGAATATATCCCGACAAGGCCCAGGGGAATGATGAAGCCTTTCTATTACATTTTAAGATTTTTAAATATTTACTTGAAAGAGTGACAGAGAGGAGGGGAGAGACAGAGACATCTTCCATCCACTGTTGACTCCTCAGATGGCTGTATTGTCCAGAACTAGGCCAAGCTGAAGCCAGGAGCCAAAAAAATCCCTTCCGGTCTCACAAATGGATGGCAGGGTGCCAAATAATTGAGCCATCAACCCCAGCATTCCCAGGCACATTAGCGGGAAGCTGGTCAAAAGCTGAGGAGCCGGGATTCAAACCAGCTCTCCCTCAAACCAGCACTCCAAAATTGGGTGTCAGCATTGCAAAAGACAGCTAAACCAACTACACCAAAATGTTAACCTCTGAAGCTATATATATAACCACTTTGATAAGACATATGCCAAAACAGTTTGTCACAAAAAATTTATATTCCTATCATGAAAGTTCATATTTTAATCCAGATTTCAGCATTGCATTTCAGTCATGAGAGGAAAATATGATTCTGCTAATTTCTTTATAAGAAATTTCTTTTCTGGTACTCATTTATAATGCCCTCATATAGCATGCTTAGGCATTTTCTAATAGAGTCTATGATCTCTGTATATATAAACAATTGTGGGAGAAAAGAGATCTGCCAAGGTTAATTAAGAGTGATAGGACAGGGGCTGGTGCTGTGACACAGTGAGTTAAATCCCTGGCCTGAAGCACCAGCAAACCATATAGGTACCTGTTCTAGTCCCGGCTGCTCCTCTTCCGATCCATCTCTCTATTATGGTCTGAGAAAGCAGTAGAAGATGGCCAACTTGGGCCCCTGAACCCAAGTAGAAGACCTGAAAGAAGCTCCTGGCTCCTGGCTTCGGATCGGCACCACTCCAGCCATTGAGGCCATCTGAGGAGTGAACCGGGAGATAGAAGACCTCTATCTCTGTCTCTACCTCTATCTGTAACTCTGTCTTTAAAATAAATAAAATAGATCTTTTAAAGAAAGAGCAATAGGACCAAAATTTAGAATCCAGTTTATTTGAGGCTAAAATTGAGGTTGTCTGTTAATATTTTGATGTTTTCAGCAATGCGTGTTTGGTTCTTAGTAATTATTGCTATTTCATAACCCTACCCCATTTAAGCCCTGACTTAAGAATTTTGTGTTGAAGAGCTCAGAAAAAAAAGGATGACTCTGAAGAAAACAAAATGATCAATTTCTGGCTTTTGACTTACAGGAAAGCGTAATTATATATTGGCAAAAACATCATGACTTATGAGAGAAAGCCTTTGACTGTCACTCCTCTTCCTAGCCTACCACAATAACAAAACCACAGACTTCTGAAAAACAGAAATTGGCTGGGGGCAGGGGGATAACACAGATGTGAATGAGGTTCAAGAAGAAGCCCCTAACCTGACTTAGTCCAAAGGAAGTAGTGGAACACCAGAAAAGCCAAACAGGACTCCATCCCTGGTGCAGCATCACCAGCAGGTTCTCCTTATTGTCCTTAACACACTTTATATTCCATTTTATTTTTTCTTTAGTAATCAAACCTGCAACTTTTAATTGCCACATGGCCTTCTAGGCAAAGGACCGATTTCTTGGTGTTCCATGTAGCTGAGTTTAACCAGATGACTAAGTAGAGCTGTTTTCTCCTCTTCCTTGAAACTGAAATAGACAAGAATGGCACAAACTGGACAACCAGATGGAAGCCACAGGCACAGCAATAAGGTTGCAGAAGTGTCCTATTCTCCCTAAGCCTTCACACCAGGACAGAGTCCCCTTGTGATACGTCTACATGAGGGAAAAAAGAAGTTTACGTTATTCAGCCTACCTTATTTGGATACCTGATTAACTGGATCATTCATCATCTTATTAGACTACCTAAAATCCCCAAAAGGTCATACATTAGTTTTTCCTGACCAACACAGTGTGGGCATAGAAAAATTCCTGCAGGATACTCAGACGTCTTTGCAGATGGGACTGAGAACTATGCACAGAATCTGGATATCACAGAATTTGGAACAGCCAAAGAGTGCCAGAGCTGATAGTTAGGATTCCAAGTTGTGCAGGAATGAGAAATGAGTTACAAGATGACCCCAGTTGGAAACAGGAAAGCATCCTGATAGCCACAGGAACTGAAGGCCAAAGTTCATGCAGGAATTAGAACTTACCAGCAAATGCCAGTATTGATACACAGCAATGAACCAAGCAAGCTTGTGGCATAGCCAGTTGAACGTAATATACTGAAAATTTCAGACATCTGCTGGAATTTAAACACAGATTCAGTGAATAGTAGAGGGAAGAAGATATCCTGAATTCATTGAAATTACTTTTACCCCTTAGAAAAATAGAATATTAAAATAGACATAAAGGTCTAAAACATTAAAATTCTGGAAACTAAAAATATTACTAATACTTCCATTTCCTGCTTTGTGATCTGTGGTTTTACTTTTTATCCAAAGTAATCAGTAGATAGTGGAAAATAGTGGTATTTTAAAATGTTTCAGACCCAATGAATCACTCATTTATAAATGAAAGTGAACTAAAGACCTTCCAAAACAAACAGAAATTGAAATAACTTGTCATCACATGGCCAGCTTTACAAACAATACTTAAAGATGTGCTATTCAAACAAACAGAAAGATAATAACCATCATTAAAAATAAGAAGGCAAAAAATCTTCTAGTAAATATTTACAGAAAAAAATGACATGATTATTTAATTACTTATCAATAATAACCTTGAATGTAAATGGCCTAAATTCTCCAATCAAAAGATACAGACTGGCTGAATGAATTAGAAAATAAGACCCATCTATATGCTGTCTACAAGAAACACATCTCACCAAGAAATAAACACAGACTGATGTGAAAGAATGGAAAAAGATATTCCAGACAAACAGAATTAAGAAACATGTAAGAGTAGCCATCCTAATATCAGACAAAATAGACTTTAAGCCCAAAACTGTTAAGAGAGACAAAGAAGAGCACTGTGTAATGTTTAGAGTATCAATGCAACAGGAAGGTATGACAATACTAAATATATATGCACCCAATGTTAGAATATTTGGTGATTTGAAACAAATGTTAATTGATCCAAAGGGAGACTTGATTCAATACAATATGGTAGGGGACTTCAATACCCCACTTTCAACGATGGACATACAAACTAGATAAAATCCCTGGTTGCTCCGCTTCCAGTCCAGTTCTCTGCTGTGGCCTGGGAGTGCAGTGGAGGATTCCCAAGTCCTTGGGCCCTGCCACCACATGGGAGACCAGGAGAAGCACCTGGCTGCTAGCTTCAGATCAGCATGGTGCACTGGCCGCAGTGCACCAGCTGCAGCAGCCATTGGGGGGTGAACCAGCAGAAAAGGAAGACCTTTCTCTCTGTCTCTCTCTCACTGTCCACTCTGCCTGTCAAAAAAAAAAAAACTAGATAAAAAAAATCAATAAAGAAATGACAGACATAATATACACTGTTGACCAAAAGAATCTAATTGATATCTACAGAACATCTCATCCCACAGCTGCAGATACACATTCTTTTCATCAGTACATGGAACTTTCTCTAGGCGAGACCATATGTCAGGCCATAAACAAGTCTCAGCAATTCAAAACAATTGAAATTATACCAAGCATCTTTTCTGACCAAAGTGGAATGAAACTGGAAATTAACAACTTAAGAAACTCTAAGAAATAAGTGAACATATGGAGACTGAACAATGTTCTCCTGAATGAACATTTGGTCATAGAAGAAATCAAAAGGGAAATCAAAAAATTTCTAGAAACAAATGAAGATGACAACATAACATACCAAAACCTAGGGGGATACAGCAAATGCAAGGAAAGTTTATAGCAATTAGTGCCTACATCAAGAAATTGGAAAGACACCAAATAAATGATCTAACACTGCATTTCAAGGACCTAGAAAATCAAGAAAAAAAGCAACCAAAATTAGTAGGAAGAAATAAATAATGAAAGTTAGAAAAGAAATAAACAAAATTGAAATTTAAAAAGCTAAAAAAACTCAGTGAAATGAAGAGCTGTGTGTGTGTGTGTGTGTTTTGAATACCTAAAAATATTGATAAACCACAGACTCAGCACAAAAAAATGGGGCAGGCAGGAGGAGAAGACCCAAATTAATAAAACCAGAGATAAAAAGGGAAGTGTTAAAATGGATAAAAACAATCATCAGGTATTACTATAAACAACTATATGCAAACAAATTGGAAAATCTATAAGAAATGGATAGGTTTCTGGATACATGCAATTTACCAAAATTGAACCATGGAAATATTTAAATCTAAATAGGAGAGGTGCTGGAAGATGGCGGGGTAGGGAGGAGCTTACTGCTCTACCCCAGGAAAAGGCAGTTTTAAAAAAGTCGAGATAGGGGCCAGCGCTGTGGTGCAGCAGGTTAAAACCCTGGCCTGAAGCACCAGCATCCCATATGGGCGCCAGTTCTAGTCCAGACTCAGCTGCTCCTATTCTGATCCAGCTCTCTGCTATGGCCTGGGAAAGCAGTAGAAGATGGCTCAAGTCTTTGGGCCCCTGAACCCACGTGGGAGACCCAGAAGAAGCTCCTGGATCCTGGCTATGGATTGGCACAGCTCTGGCTGTTGCAGCCATCTGGGGAGTGAACTAGTGGATGGAAGACCTATCTCTCTGTCTCTACTTCTCTCTGTAACTCTTTCAAGTAATATATTTTTTTAAAAAGTAGATATATTGCAATCTCAGGGAAGAGTTAGGGAAAAGATGGCATAGGGAACGCTACCAAAATTAGAGGAACATGGTGGACCTACGTGGAGAACATGGGCACCCACAGCTTGGGACTCCAGCAGCCGAGAACCTACACACCAAATCTGGAAAATAAGGTGAAAGCAGACAGCGGTAGCCCAAGGAACTGGTGAAAAAGCTGCAGGAAGAGCCTAAAGGGAACAAGGCTTGAAGTCCCACTGGAGAAAGTAAACCAGCCAAACTACAGGAGTAAAAAAAGACAGGTCAGATATGTTTCTCTCTCTCCAATCACTTTACAAAGGTGTACTGTGACAAGCAGTTAGAGTGGGCACCATTTTGGACATCTGTAACAGTTGTGCCAGCTCGTGTCTGAGCCCCACAATCAGCTGAGCAGAGACTCCTGACTGGTGGGGAGAAATGAAAGGGGGCTAGGAGCTTGTGACTGTGTGAAGCTTCTGAACCAGGACTTTGAAAAAAACTGTGGGTATATGGGAGAACTCATGGTGTGGCTGGGACTGAAGTCGTAGGGGGAGATGCCACAAGATCGGGGATTCCTGGTTACCTGGGAGAGACATTGCTGGGGAATCTGAACTTACACTGAGGACTGCAAGGATACTTTGTGTGGTTCTTGGGAAAGAGCACACAAATAGTATACCCACTGGAGCTAGCACTCAGGCACTGGTCTCCATCAAGGAGAAGAGCTCAGCTAAACAGAAAATACTTGCCTTCTGATTAAAAAGAGAGAGAGAGAGTAGATTTACCATGCAAAACCTGAGTGTGTCACCTTAGGCATGCCTTTAACCCTGGAGAACTAAACAGAGCTCTTTGGCCCACTACAAACCTTTAGAGAGCCACTGAAAGCAGACAATCCACTTATCTACAGAATCATAGTACAATGATAAAAGCCACCACAGCAGAAATAAAAAAGAAACCACTGTGTATCTCCACAAATTGCAAATGAAAAACTCAACAATCCAAGAAACAAGAATAAAACAACATGATGCTCCCAAAAGAACATGACACTTCAATACTAGATTATGAATACGAGACAGAAGAAACGCAAGAAATGGAACTCAAAAAATTGATTATAAGATTACATAGAAGTAATCAAAAGCAAGCGCATGAACTACTGAAATCCATATAGCACATGAAAGAAAATCTCTCATATGAAATTGAGATCTTAAGGAGAAATCAAAATGAAATGAAGAATTCAATAGAACATGAAATTGAGATATTAAAGAGAAATCAAAATGAAATGAAGATTTCAACAGAACACATAAAAAATGCAGTGTAGAGCCTTAAAAACAGAATCAGTGAGGCAGAAGAGAGAATATGGGACTTAGAAGACAAAGCACAGGAAAGTATACAGTCAAACCAAAGATAGGAAGAGGAAATTATAAATCTATAAGACACTGTTGGGAGTCTACAGGATGCTATTAAAAAAAATTGGGGTTCTAGGAGTTCCCGAAGGCATGAAGAGAGAGCAAGGATGAGAGGGCTTTTTAGTGAATTACTAGAAGAAAACTTCCCAGGTTTGGAGAAAGAAAGGGATGTCCAAGTACAGGAAGCACACAGAACTCACAATAGACCTGACTAGAAAAGATCCTCACCATGACACACTGTAATAAACTAACCACAGTGAAACATAAAGAAAAGATTCTAAAATGTGCAAGAGAGAAAGGCCAGATTACTTTCAGAGGATCTCCAACTAGACTCATAGCAGACTTCTCATAAGAAACCCTGAAGGCTAGGAGAGAATGACAAGATACAGCCCAAGTACTAAGAGAAAAAACTGCCATCCCACGGCCGGTGCTGTATCTCAGTGGGTTAACAAACTGGCCTGAAGTGCCGGCATCCCATATGGGTGCTGGTTCTAGTCACAGCTGCTCCTCTTCCAATTCAGCTCTCTGCTGTGGTCTGGGAAAGCAGTAGAAGATGGCCCAAGTCCTTGGGCCCCTGCACCCAAGTGGGAGACCTGGAAGAAGCTCCTAACTCCTGGCTTCAGATTGGTGCAACTCCAGCCATTGCAGCCAACTGGGGAGTGAAACAGCGGATGGAAGACTCTCTCTCTCTCTCTCTTTCTCTCTCTCTCTCTCTCTCTCTCTCTCTGCCTCTCCTCTCTCTGTAACTCTGACTTGCAAATAAATAAATAAATCTTTAAAAATAAAACTGCCATCCCAGAATTTTATATCATGCAAAGCTCTCATTTGTGAATAAAGACCTTTCATAGCAAACAGAAATTGAAAGAATTTGTCACCACTCCTCCAGCCCTGCAAAAAACACTTAAGAATGTGTTACAAGCAGAAAAACAGAAACATGGTCATCAGTACAAAAGAAGATAAAGGAAGAAAATCTCCAGTAAAAGATCAAAGGAAGTTCAAAACATAAATTAGGAATATATTGGGAAAAATGGCAAGGCAAAGTCATTACTTATCAATAGTCATATTGAATATAAATGGCCTCAACTCCCCATTTAAAAGGCACAGACTGACTGAATGGATTAAAAAACAAAACCCATCTATTTGCTGCTTACAAGAAACACATCTTATCAACAAAGATGTACACAGACTGAAAGTGAAAGGTTGGAAAAAGATATTCCATGCCAACAGAAACCAAAAAAGAGCTGGCTGACATAGCCATCTTAATATCAGACAAAATAAACTGTTATAAAAAGAATATAAAGATTAAGTGATCAATTCAACAGGAGATGTAACTATTATAAACATTAAAAAATCTAATTACAGGACACATGGCTATTTAAAAGAAAGGTTAAGGGATTCAAAGGGAGACTTACACTCCAATACAATAGTATTGAGGGATTTCAATACTCCACTTTCAGCAATGGACAGATCAACCAGACATAAAATCAACAAGGAAACAGTGGATATAAACGACACTATAGATCCAATAGACCTAACAGATACATACAGAATTTTTCATCCTACAGCTGCAGAATACACATTCTTCTCAGCAGTGCATGAAACTTTCTCTAGGATTTACCACATACTAGACCATAAAGCAAGTCTCAGCAAATTCAAAAAAATTGAAATCATACCATGAATATTCTCAGACCATAAAGAAATGAAGCTGGAAATACGCAACTCAGAAATCTCTAGAACATATACAAACACATGGAGACTGAATAACATGCTCCTGAATGAACAGTTAGTCACAGAAGAAATCAAAAGATAAGTCAAAAACTTTCTGGAAACAAATGAAGATAACAACACAACATATCAAATCTTATGGGATATAGCAAAAGCATTGTTAAGAGGAAAGTTTAGAGCAATAGGTGCCTACATCAAGAAATTGGAAAGTTACCAAATAAATTATCTAGCAATGCATTCAAGGATGTAGAAAAACAACAGTAAATCAAACCCAAAACTAGTAGAAGAAAAGAAATAATTAAAATTAAAGGAGAAATAAACAAAATTGAACCCAAAAAAGTGCAGCAAAAGAAAGAGCTTGTTTTTCGAAAAAATAAACAAAATTGACACACCATTGGCCCAACTAACAAAAAAGAGAGAGAAGACCAAAATCAATAAAATTAGAGATGTAAAAAGAAATGTTACAACACATACCACAAAAATAAAGTCATCTGAAATTAACACAAAGAAATCTAGGAGAAATGGTTACATTCCTGAACACATACAACCTACCTAAATTGAACCATAAAGACATAGAAAACCTAAACAGACCCAAACCAAGACAGAAATGAATCAGTAACAAAGACCTTCCCAACAAAGAAAAGCTCAGGACTGGATGGATTCACTGCTGAATTCTAGCAGACATTTAAAGAACTAACTCCAATTCTTCTCAAGCTATTCAAAAATAATTGAATGAGAGAGAATCCTCCCAAATTCTTTCTACAAAACCAGAATCACCTTAATTCCTAAGCCTGAAAAAGGTGCAACAGCGAAAGAGAACTACAGACCAATTTCCCTGATGAACATAGATGCGAAAATCCAAGAAAATTCTAGCCAATAGCATCAAACAACACATCAGAAAGATCACTAACCCAGTCCAAGTGGGATTTACCCCTGGTATGCAGGGATGGTTCAATGTTCACAAATCAATCAATGTGATACACCACCTTAACAAACTGCTGAACAAAAACCATGTGATTATCTCAATAGATACAAAGAAAGCATTTGATAAAATACAGCACACTTTCATGATGAAAACTCTAAGAAAATTGGGTATAGAAGGAACATTCCTCAATACAATCAAAGCAATTTATGAAAAACCCACGGTCATTATCCTATTGAATGGGGAAAAGTTGGAAGCACTCCCACTGAGATCCAGTACCAGGCAGGGATGCCCACTCTCACCATTGCTATTCAATATAGTATTGGAAGTTTTAGCCCAAGCCATTAGACAAGAAAAAGAAATCAAATGTATACAAATTGGGAAGGAAGAAGTCAAACTATCTCTATTTGCAGATGACACGATTATTTAGGAGATCCAAAGAACTCTACTAAGAGACTATTGGAACTCATAGAAGAATTTGGTAAAGTAGCAGGATACAAAATCAATACACAAAAATCAGCAGCCTTTGATACACACACAATGCCACAACTGAAAAAGAACTTCTAGGATCAATCTCAATCACAATAGCTACAGAAAAAGTCAAATATTTTGGAAGAAACTTAACCAAGATGTCAAGGATCTCTATGATCAGAATTATGAAACTTTAAAGAATGAAATTGAAGAAGATACAAAAAATGGAAAAAACTTCCATGTTCATGGATTAGAAGAATCAATACCATCAAAATGTCCATTCTCCCAAAAGCAATTTACAGATTCAATGAGATACCAATAAAAATACTAAAGACATTATCTCAGATCTGGAGAAAATGATACTGAAATTCATATGGAGGCCTAGAATATCTAAAAGGAGACCTAGAATAGCTAAAGCAATCTTATACAACAACAACAACAAAAAGCTGAAGGCATCACAATACCAGATTTCAAGACATACTACAGGGGAGTTATAATCAAAACATCCTGGTAGTAGTACAAATCAAATGGATAGACCAATGCAACAGAATAGAAACACCAGAAATCAATCCAAACATCTACAACAAACTTATATTTGATCAAAGACCTAAAACCAATACCTAGAGCAAGGAGCCTATTCAACAAATCATGCTGGGAAAACTGGATTTCCACATGCAGAAATATGAAGCAAGGCCCCTATCTTACACCTTACACAAAAATCCACTAAACATACATTAAAGATCTAAATCAACAACCCGACACCATCAAATTATTAGAGAACATTGGACAAACCCTGCAAGATATTGGCACAGGCAAAGACTTCTTGGAAAAGACCCCAGAGGTACAGGCAGCCAAAGCCAAAATTAACAACTGGGATTACATCAAATTGAGAAGTCTCTGCACTGCAAAAGAAACAATAAGGAAAGTGATTGACAGAATGGGAGAAATTATTTGCAAATTATGCAACTGATAAAGGATTAAAAACCAGCATCTACAAAGAGGTCCAGAAACTCCACAACAACAAAACAAACAACCCACTTAAGAGACGGGCCAAAGACTTAAACGGACGTTTTTCAAAAGAGGAAATCCAAATGGCCAACAGAAGCATGAAAAAATATTCAGGAACACTAGCAATCAGGGAAAAGCAAATCAAAAACCACAATGAGGTTTCACCTCACCCCAGTTAGAATGGTTTTCATACAGAAATCAACAAACAACAGATGTTGGTGAGGATGTGGGGAAAAAGGCACACTAATCCACTGTTGGTGGGAATGCAAACTGGTAAAGCCACTATGGAAGACATTTTGGAGAAAACTCAGAAATCTGAATATAGCACTACCATATGACTCAGCCATCCCACTCCTAGGAATTTACCAAGGGGAAATTAAATTAGCAAATAAAATATCTGTCTGCACCTCAAGGTTTATTGCAGCTAAATTCACGATAGCTAAGACATGGAATCAACCTAAATGCCCATCAACAGAAGACTGGATGAAGAAGTTATTCGATATGTACTCTATGGTATACTACACAGCAGTTAAAAATAAAGAAATCCAATCATTTGCAACAAAATGGAGGAATCTGGAAAACATCATGCTAAGTGAAATAATCCAACCTCAAAGGGACAAATACCATATTATCTCCCTGATCTGTGACAAAAGGAAACCTGTAGAAGTGAAACTCTCACTGTAAGAAGTAGTTACTTGAGCAGCCCTTGTCTTGACTTCTGAGGAACAGTTTATTATTTTATTTTATTTATTTATTTTTTCCTCTACTTAATACCATTGGTTGAACTCCTCACTTAACATAGAATTAATTATAGATATTAAGTCAATTGAAAATAGATCCCAGTTAAAAATAAGAGTGGGACTGATAGAGGGAGGAGCTGCACAGATTGGCACACATTCCCACAGACTTAACCTTAAGGGTGAAGCTAAAAACTTGCCATGGGACTCTAAATCCCATTTAGCTGGGTGGCACTAATCCCATCTTACGTGATAAAGTAACCATATTAAGTATGGAATTGATCATATACATAGGACCATAAGTCAAAGGGATCACATAAATAAGAACAAGTGCCTGATAACAACAATAAATAGAATTACAAATGAAAGAAAGTTCCAACATAGGAAGCAGTCCACACAGCAGACTCATAGAATGACAAATGCCCTAAATAGCACTCTGACCTCAGAATCAGCCCCTATGGCATTCAGATCTAACTGAAAATACAATGAGAGCATTTTATACATGGAAAGCCAATATATAGTGGCATGCAGAAAGATCTCTGTGAGTGAGACCCCAGTGGAAGGAAGGGCCATCAAAGAAGTATGTACTTTTCTCTGAAGGGAGAAGAGAACTTCCACTTTGCATATGTTCCTATCTAAAAACCAAGAGAGTTTGTGGACTCAAAAGGCTTCCATAGCCTTGGAAGTTCATGTCAAGAGCCTTGGGTGATCACTGACATCATAAATAAGAGTTCCAGTTGTTAAATCAATAACAGGAGTCATAGTGCACTTGCTCCTATGTTGGATCTCTGTCTTTAATGAGGTATACTATGAGAATTAATGGTAAAACTTGTGTTCAAACTATACTTTGTGTGTCTGTACTTATACTTTGTGTGTCTTTATACTTTGTGTGGGTTCAAAGAGTTGAAATCTCTACTTAGTATAGAGTTGGTCTTCTGTATATAAAATCAATTAAAAACAAATATTTAGGGAAAATGGAATGGGAGAGGGAGTAGGAGATGAGAACGGAATGGGAGTGGTAGTGTAGGAACAGGGCAAAGAAACACTATATCCCTAAAGGCTGTACATATGAAATTTGTATTCATTAAATAAAAAGCTTCAAAAAAGAAATCTAAATAGAAGAATAACCAAGATGGAGTTTGAATCACTAATAAAGAGCCTTCCAACAAAGAAAAGGACAGGATGACTTCACTGCTGAATTCTACAAGACTTTTAAAGCAGAACTAATAACAATTCTTCTTAAACTGTTCAAAACAGTTGAAAGGAGGGGAGGATTCTCCCAAATTCCTTCTATGAGGCCAGCAGCACCTAATTCCAAAACTAGAAAAAGATAAAACAAAGACCAATATCTCTTATGAATATAGAAGCAAAAATTCTTAATAAAACACTAGCTAATCAAATCCAACAATATATTAAAAATATCATCCACTTGGACCACGTGGGATTTATACCTGAGATGCAGGAATTGTTCAACATATACAAATGAGTAAATGTGATACATCATATTAACTAACTGAAAACTAAAAACCAAAAGATTATCTTAATAGATGCCAAGAAAGCACTTGATGAAACACAGCATTTTCTACAATTAAATCCTTAACCAAATTGGATACAGAAGAAACATACCTCAACATAATTAAGGCAATATATGATAAACTCACAGCCAACATGATATTGATTTGGGGAAGCTTGGAAGCATTTCAACTAAGCTCTGGAACAGACAAGGATGTCCACTGTCACCATTCTTATATAATACCATCCTGGAAGTTTTAGCCAGAACCACTAGAAAAGAAAAAAGATCAAAGGGATACAAATTGAAAAGGAGGAAGTCAAATTATCCCTGTTTGTAGATGACACGATTCTATAAATCGGGGAAACAGAATACTCCACTGAGGGATTATTGGAACTCACAAGGGAAATTTGGCAAAGTGGCAAAATATAGAATTAACACACAAAACTCAGTAGAACTTGAATACACAAACAATGCCATAGCTGAAAAAGAACTTATAAGATTAGTCCTATTCATAATAGTTACAAAGTATTTTAAAGACCTTCCTTGGAATAAATTTAACCAAAGACGTGAAAATTCTCTATAATGATAATTATAAAACATTAAAGAAAGAAATAAGGGACATAAAAAATGGAAAAACCTTCCATGTCCATGGATTGGAGGAATTAATATTGTTAAAATGTGAACAATACTCAGACAATACAGATTCAATATGACCCCAATCAAAATACCAAAAACATTCTTTTCAGATCCAGAAAATATGATCCTAAAATGTATGTGGAAATATAATAGATCCTGAATAGCTAAAGCAATCTTAAACAATAAAAACAAAGTTGAAGACATTACAATATCAGATTTCAAGACATATTATAGAGCAACTGTAATCAAAACAACCTGGTACTGGCACAAAAAATAGACATGTGAACTAATGGAACAAATTAGGGATCCCAGGAATCAATCCACTAATCCAACCAACTAATCTTTGACTAATGAGCTAAAACAAATCCATGAAGAAAAGACAGTCTCTTCAACAAACAGTGTTGGGAAAATTGGATCTCTGAATACAGAAGTATGAAACAAGATCCCTACCTTATATTTTATATAAAAATCAACTCACAATGGATCAAGGATCTAAACTGAGACATGAAACCATTGGATTGCTAGAGGAAAACAGGGAAACACGGCAAGACATCGACATTGGAAAGAATTTCTTGGATAAGACCCCAGAAGCATAAACCATAAAAGCAAAAATACTTAACTTGATTATGTCAAGCTAAGAAACTTCTGCATAGAGAAAGAAACACTCAGTAAAGTGAATAGGCCACCAATAGAATGGGAGACAAAAATTGGAAGCTATACATCTGATACAGGATTAATATCCAGAATATATAAGAAGCTCAACAACAGCAAAACAAACAATCCAGTTAAGAAATGGGCTAAGGATAGGAACAAGCATTTTTCAAAGGATGAAATACAAATGACCAGTAGACACACAAAAAGATGCTCAGGATCACTAACCATAGGGAAATGCAAATAAAAACCACTATCTGGTTTCACCTAAACTGTCAGAATGGCATCCAAAAACCAAAATTTTTTTATGCTGGTCATGATATAGATAAAAGGTACCCTAATACGCTGTTACTGGGAATGCAAACTAATTCAATCATTGTGAAAAAAAAAAAGTATGGAGATTTCTGAAATACCACTCCTGGGAAATGAAATCGGCATACAAAAGAGTTATCTATACCCCCGTGTTTATAACAGATCAGTTCACAATAGCTAAGATATGAATCCACCAGGACATCCAACAACTCATGACTGGATAAAGAAATTGTGGTGGGGTCAGCATTCTGGCATGCCAGATAAAGCCACCACCTATGATATCACATCCCTATGGACATCAATTTGTGTACCAGGTGCTCCACTTCCAATCCAGCTCCGTACTAATGGCCTGAGAAAATCAGTGGAAGATGTTTGGGCCCCTGAACTCCCCTGGGAGACCCAGATGAAGCTCCTGGTTCCTGGCTTCAGCCTGGTACAACCCTGGCCATTCAGGTCATCTGGGGAGTGAACTAGCACATGGAAGATCTCTCTCTCTCTCTCTCTCTCTCTCTCTCTCTTTGTGTGTGTGTGTGTATGTGTCCCTCTCTCTGTAACTCTTCCTTTAAATAAATATATATTTTATAATGACTTGATCAGCCCTTGTCTTGACTGTAGATATACAATTTAATACTTTATCCCTTTTAGTATTTTTTCTTTTTCTAATTAATACTATTGGTTGAACTCTGTAATTAACACACAATTATTCTTAGGTGTTTAAATTTAACTGAAAAGTGATCCCTGTTAAATATAAGAGTGGGAATAAGAGAGGGAAGAGATGTACAATTTGGGACATGCTCAAGCTGACTTGACCCAAATGGTGGAGTTGTAAATGGGCCAGGGGATTCCAATACAATCCCATCAAAGTTGCATGTACAAATGCCACCTCACTAGTCCCAGTGATCAATTTCAGTTCACAATTGATCACACTGATAGGTCTAAGAGTCAAAGGGATCACACAAACAAGAATAGTGTCTGCTAATACTAACTGATAGAATACAAAAGGGAGAGAACTATCCAACATGGGAATTGGCATACACAGCAGACTCATAGAATGGCAGATGTCCTAAACAGCACTGTGGCCTCAGAATCAGCCCTTTAGGCATTCAGATCTGGCTGAAGAGCCCATGAGACTATTTTATGCATGGAAAGCCAAGACACTCTGGCAAAAAAAAAAAGAGGACCTAAATGAAAGATCTCTGAGAGTGAGATCCCGGTAGAAAGAACAGGGACATCGAAGAAGGAGGTACCTTTCTCTGAAGGGAGGAGAGAACTTCCACTTTAACTATGACCTTATCTGAATAAGAGCGAAGTTGACGAACTCAAAAGGCTTCCATAGCCTTGGCAACTCATGACTAGAGCCTAGGGAGATTACTGACGCCATAAACAAGAGTGTCAAATTGTTAAGTCAACAACAGGAGTCACTGTGTACATACTCCTCATGTGAGATCTCTGTCCTTAATGGGTTGTCCAATGTTAATTAATGTTATAACTAGTACTGAAAAAATAGTTTACACTTTATGTTCTGTGTGGGTACAAAGTGATGAAATCTTTACTTAATATATACTAAATCGATCTTCTGTATATAGATAATTGAAAATGAATCTTGATGTGAATGGAATGGGAGAGGGAGCTGGAGATGGGAGGGGTGCGAGTGGGAGAGAAGTTATGGGGGAGAGCCATTGTAATCCATAAACTGTACTTTGGAAATTTATATTTACTAAATAAAAGTTTAAAAAATAAATATATATATATATAATTTAAAAAAGAAGCTGTGATATATATGTATGTGTGTTTGTTTGTGATAGAATACTACTCGATAAAAAAGAATAAAAATTTGTCCTTGGCAACAAATAAACCAGACTCAGAAAGACAAATATCATATATTTTCTTGGATTTGTGTTAACTAATATATAGAGTACACAAAATGTAATGTATATGAGTGAAATTGACATTTTTAGACTTTATTATTGTTTATCACCCTTGTCTGTACCCCTGAGGAACCGCGGATTTTTTTATTTACTACTTGTTACTAGATTATTCACAGTACTCATTCACTTACCTTTCTATCTCCAGCCGTTAATAATGTCTGGCATAGCACAATAATTTGATGAATTATTCTATTCTGCTAATTATGGTATTGTATGAGTAAACTGTGCTCAATGTATTATTACAGGTGAGTTTAAAAAGTATCATCCTGTTTTAAATACAGATAAATTGAAATTCCTATAAACATCTCCTAACTTGTGCACCAACTCATTTCCTGAATATGCATGTCCCTTGTTTGGAATCTATGTTGTAAGAAGGCACTGAAGTTAATGACAATATTAGATGACCTTTTCCTTCTAAAGCTTTTCCGTGGCATTTAGCAGATGACACCAATTTTAATATGACAACATTCACTGGTAACCTTCCAATTTCCCTTTTTGACCTTCAGGCTTATTATATATCTTATTAGCTATCTATTCAACACATAACTTTTTAGCATTCATTATGTACCAGGTGCCGGATTATCACAGCAGAGACAACAACGAATAAGACCGTTGAATTTCTTAGAGTTTTAATAGTGAAGAAAAGCATAAAAGAGAGAGAAGTAACTATTTAAGATGAAGCCCAGTGGTTGAATGGAATGATCCAGGCCAGTGGTTGAAAAACAGAGGGAAGGAACAGGAATATATTTCAAAAAGGAGAAAAACATATTTGAAATCTTAGATTGAGGAAACTGAAGATTTCCAGCTTCAGAATGGTTATATCACAGAGGGAGAGAGAATGAGCCGATAAAAAAATGAAAGCGAAAAGACAAGTGCACACCAAGACAGGTTTTAGGAGCCACAGGTCCCTAGAAGAAATCTGTGGACAAAAGTCCATTTTCCACAAAGCAGTCATAGGAACACGAGTTCTGCAGTCACAAATCTGCAAACTCAAAGTCCCTAGAGGACAGTAAGCTCAGGAGAAGCTGTGAAGAGATTTGGAAGGAAGAAATGATCAGATTTGACCATTTCTGTGACTGAGCATCTTAACACGTATTTAGAACATTAAATTATATTTAAGACAAATTTTACTGATTTTTCATACAATTAAAAGCTTATGGATTCCTCAAAGGAATTTTTTCCCATGCTCATTGCCAATCTACAATATTAGCCTGGAAGTCTTTTCAGAAAAGATATCATTAGTTGAGATACACAGGGAAGAAACTTGAGTTGCCCTCAACTCCTTAAGAAAAATAGAAATGCTTCTTGAATGAGGGATAATTTTGGGGTGCAAAATTCTTAAACTAGAAATGCCAAATCGCATTCAACAATGCATCATTTTTAGCTTCCCTAAGTGACAAAATTTGAGGGAACACAGAAATCTTATGAATGCCCAAGCAAGTAAGAGTAAACTTTGGGGGAAACCTCACATTCCTCACAATCTAGATACTAACCAAGACAGGACTGAGTAAATTCTGCTGGGACAAGAAACATCAAATAAACAACTCATGATAGAAGAAGGAATTTGTACTTCAAAAAATAATCACAGTGTACAATACTCTCTTAAAATTGCTAAACCAGGAGGCAGGTTGAATTGAAATCCCAATTCAGAGCAGAACTAATGGGAATAATTACTTCCCCTCAAGGAAGACAAACAAAAATAAATTGATATTGCATTCTAGGTTTTGTAAGATATTTACTGTCTGCATGACTGAACCAATGATTCTACTAAAGTGTAAGCCCTCAAGACAGGTGTGATGGTTAATTTTGGATGTCAACTTGACTTCATGGAGGAGGGATGCCTAGAGAAGTGGTTAACCTTTACACCTGGGTATGTTGGTGAGGGGGTTTCCAGCCAAGATTAGCATGTGAGTTGGGCAGCTGCCATGAGCATGGGTGGGCACCTTGCAGTCAGTGGGGGGCCCAGTGGGAGAGGGAACCGGAAGAAGGGGAAACACCCTGTCTCTCTGTCTCCTCCAAAGCAGGTGCACTTCCTGCCACTGCTGCCCTTGAACACCAGACTCCAAGTTCTTGGACCTGTGAGCTGAGGAGCTCTCAGGTTCTAGGTTGCAGATTGCACTGTTAGCCTCCTGGGTTCTGAGGTTTCTGGCCTTTCGGACTGAGGAATGCTGCCAATTTGCAGATGGCCATTTTTATCCTCCATGATCATGTGAACCAACCTAATAATTATGTGTGTGTGTATACATATGTATAACATTTGTGTGTGTATATATTCTGTGGGTTCTGTTTCTTTGGAGAACTCTGACGAATACAACAGGAAAAATGACTGAAAACATCAAGAAGGGAATGATCAGGGGAATATTTAATTATCCCAATAATCCACAATTTGAAAACAGGCCTTAAAAGGGCAAGAAAAATGGACAATCAAAACACAAGACCCAGAGCCATCCACTGAAGAGTAGATCAGCTGAAGCTCAAATTTATACACAAAAATGGGTAACTAGAAAATTTTAAAAATAGATCTTAACTTTCAAATGACATCCTGGAATAGATTCAACAGTGGAAGTCAAAGGAGCTTTGCCCTGTCTTTCATAACGGACTCAAATATGAAGCAGGAACGTGGCAAAATAATTGGAACGGGAAATCACCAATTTAGAAGAGTCCAATATGAGTCTTAATTTTTTCAACAACTCTTAGAAAAATAAACAAGCTAGGAATGAAACATCTGGTTCTGCAGACACAAACAACTGGTCCCCAAATCAAAACAAGAACCAGGAACCTATAAATAATGACACTTGCAGAGATTGCAAAGACATCATTGGGAGAGTCATATCATTTATTGGCTGAAAGACAAAAGGACAGCTACACAAATCTGCTCATCGGCGCTGCTCAAGGGAAATATCAGAACTCAGAAACTCCTGCCCTTTCTTTAAACTCCTGGAGGGAATTGTTTACAAACAGAAATGAACTGCAACCCACTTTCTTGTTGCTGCTACATGACTCTGTATACCATCGGTATCACCACCATAGATCACATCCTTCAGAGCACAAAAATCACTTCAACAGTGGGAATTTCTAGCAGTACTGAAGTTTTCCCATGTCCCAACTTAAAATTGTTACTTTGGGACTATTATCAGAAAAGCACTCCTTTCTCTTCCGTGACACAGCCTTTTCCGATTCAATAGATAAGGATCTACTTCACAAATGGAACTACCAGTTAAACTTGCTGCAGAGGAGATATTTTTAGAAGTTGTGGAAAATTCTTTTATATACAGCAGAATTATAGCTGCTATGGATATTAATAGACCTGTGTGGTGTATAATTCAATGGCTGAGAATTAATTAGCTGTGGTTCCAGAAACTCTACAGGCAAAAGACTATTCACACACTTAGTCAAGAAGAACTAGAGCAAAACCTAAGAGTCTAGATTGATTTTTCCAAAAGATTGCCTCAATTTCCTCCATGGTCTGTGAAAGTTGATGTTAATGGGAGCTTCAGCCAGGTGTGTTCCCATTTGGGATGTTCCAGTTCACCTATCAAGACATACAGGAACAAGTTGTGCTGGTACACTTACTTATGAACTATGAAGAGTCCTGCCCCTTATTCAGAAACTTCATTGCTTTTCTCATTTTCATTACCTTTAAAAAAGAGGGGAGAAAAAAACAGGTAGACAATAAAATTTAAATTACCTGAACAATCCAGCTTCCTGGAGGATCGTGGGTCCTGTTCTAAGTTCTTATGATCCTGTGCCATGACCCCTTCAGAACCTCATAGCTTCTCTTCTTGTCAACTAACCCCTGTTGGACACATGCAATAAAGGATCACTGTTCCCATACTGGATTCCAATCCTATTCAATCTGATGGAGCTAAATAGTAAAACTAATACAGTCTATTCAGTCCTATCATTAGTAGGCACCAGCTCTTTCTTCATCAATCCCCTAATGTGTATTTCACTGCTTATAGCAGTGATCTAGTCTGCTGGCAAAACATCAGAGAAACAGTGATATACATTTTGATTATCACATTTCAATCTTGGAGCATTCCTCTGAACGAGGTTTTATCATCACTTAAATTTCACAAAAGAGAAAAACCCCTGGGTAATTCACTTGTCCAACCTCATTCATCTAGTTAGCATTTGAACTTACGTTGTCCGAGAAATACAACCACGTAGATAAATGATGCAAGCAAATACTTTTTTAAAAATTAATTGAAGTCAGATTTCATCAACCCTGGTTGGCTTTTCAAAAATGGAACTCAGTTTTACTTGTTGTTATTTTCCAAAGATTAAGTCTATTTGTCCAAACTCTTTGCTCAGTGATGTCGCAGCTGCTTCTTGCTCTTCTCCTTCATGGATTGTGGCATATTGATACATTGGAAATTGCTCTTCAGAACATTTATTTATCATGTGTGCCACAAGCAGGCATAAGTCTTAGAGGTAATGATAAAAGACCACACTATCCAGCTGTCATGCAGAAACCTGACCAAAAACAATGTTGGTTTTTGAGAGTGGAGTGATTAGTAAGAGAATAATGAACAGATTTTCAGAGTCTCAGGCAGTGTCATCATTTTTTAGTAATAACTATCATGAAAAATGACTTGACTTCGTGAGTACTCCACAGGTGACTGGGACTGGGTAAAATCTCCTGCTCCAGAACTTTCTTCCAGCTCTTCAAATATGTGAGGCTGACAGAAGTGAAGCTGGCAAATTAATGCACACAGCATCATTCACACAGGTAGGGCTGCCTAGATTATGCATTTGCATATCATTGTCTCATTAGCATTTAATGAAAGGAACAGACCATGAAATAATAGAGACGCATTGGCAATCTGAAGAGAAAATGGAAATAATGGGGGCCTTGCAGCTTTTAAATTCCTTTAAAAATATTTGAAGAAGGCAATTTCTGTTGATCTTTATTTTCACTGGTGTATGTTAAATTACTCTCCTGAATATGTTTTTGTTTTGCAATAGACATGGCATGCATTTTCCTGAAGCCTGCAAAATTAGATGCAGGCCCCGTGTGCTTTTCTCATCCTGAAACTTACGTTACAAGCACTTGATTTATTGGTCTTTTAAAAGTCCAGAACACCCACAGATCTGCCAACTGACTTTTATTTATGATCAATTTTCTCTAGTATGAGCTGAAGTAACTCCATCAGTTGTTCCTCACCATTACCATATTCGCTATCATCTGCCTATATTCTTTTTCATTATGTGAAGTATTAATGTTCCTTTCAAATCCCTTTCTGCCCAGTGCTTCTCTTCATTTTATTTCCCCATCTTTGCCTTTCATTTCCTACGCTAAATTTTTACTTATCTGGTGATTGCTTTCAAACCCTTTTGTATTAACCTTAGATTTTGAACTTTGTCATAAATGCTTTATAGACCCATTTTCATTACAAAAAAAAAAAAAAAAGGCCTACTTGGGCTCCAAAACACATGTGATCATGGAACCCAATCATTTGATTTCTAAATGTATATGCATAAAAAAGGAAATCTTTCAAATGTATGGTATTCCACACAAAATATCTAGACTTCCTAGGATCAAGTTTCTCATTATTCAATAGGCCTTGACAACTCAGCCAATTTTAATTGAATTCATCAAAGGAATATTTCTGAGTGATTCATGCCAACTTGCATCCATTTCAAAAGAGACCTTGTATCCTACCATGAATTTTTGCAACCCATGAATAATCAAAATCATGTTCATTTAAAGGGCTTATTAATCCTGAATCAATTATTTAGATACCACCAGCAGCCATGTTGTAATCTAAGGTGTCACACTGATTTCATAAATGAATGAACAAATGGAAGGGCTGATAGATCTGAGATAAAATTAGTAAAAAATAAGGACGCTAAAGAAAAACAGGTTTCCAAAGCGTTTTTAGAGAAAAGCAAAATTCCCTCTTTCCAGCTGATAAGCACACTGCTGCTCTTTAAGTTTTTTTTTTCTTCAAAACATATTGGATTTTATCTGTAATTGCTTTCTTTTTCTAAACCTTTATTTAATAAATATATATTTCAAAAGTACAACTTTCGGATTGTAGTGGTTTTTCCCCCCATAACCACCCTCCCACCCACAAACCATTCCATCTCCCACTCCCTCTCCCATCCCATTCTTCATCAAGATTCATTTTCAATTATCTTTATATACAGAAGATCAACTTAGTATATACTAAGTAAAGATTTCAACAGTTTGCACCCACACAGACACACAAAGTATTGTTTGAATATTAGTTTTACCATTAATTCTCATAGTACAACACATTAAGGACAGAGATCCAACATGAGGAATAAGAGCACAGTGACTCCTGTTGTTGATTTAACAATTGACACTCTTATTTATGAAGTCAATAATCAGTGTGGGCTCTTTTCATGAGCTGCCAAGGCTATGGAAGCCTCTTGAGTTCACAAACTCCAAACTCTGTTCTTTAATTTAGTCATTGTATTGTATATTTTTCTATGGAATTCTGATATGAAAATAGCATTTGATAGTCTTTATATTTAAAAATATGATTAAACTTTCAATAATCTTATGAACAAATGAGTTCAAAATATAATCATATAATCTAGTAATTTTACTTAGGAATACATTTTCCAGCAAATCACAGAAAAATCTACCACATTAGCTTAAGAACATGTTTTGGTATGGTAGCAGGTTGGTGGTCTAGGGGCAAACTGGCAGGCAGCTCCGTGTGGTGAGCTGGGATACAGGACCTTGTGTTTTTCCATAGCTAACATATGGGCCTTCATCTCCCTGTTGATTTCCTCATGGCACCAACCAGGATGCTGTGCTGCTGGAACTCATGTCTGCAGTCCAGACAGGTGGGAAAGGTGAATGCAAAAAGGGACATAGGTCATTCTTTTTCACCTTGGTGAGATTTCAACTTTATTTCAAGGAAGAAATTCCTTCTGAGAAATTTGACCTCATTAGAAAAAATTATTTTCTACAATAAATGCAAAACTCCACAAAACCAGGAAATTAAATACTTATCTGTTGTTGCTCTTGTTTGGTTTTTGTTTTCTTGTCTATATACCAAAGGAAAACAAAGGTAAACAGGGTTATGAATGACCTTGGAATAATCAGTGTTCCATACTTCCAATTTGTTCCTATTTTGGGGATCTGAAAGGAAACTATAAGATATTACTGAAGATATTGCTGAAACAGACAAAGAGATTAAAAAGTAATAATAAGCTCTGTGTGCAAACGTATGGGCTGAGATTGGTGGGACCTGGTAAGTGATGAAGCGAATGGGTTTGATCTGCATTTAGAAAACTGATGAACCCACACTATGAAGATTAAATGTGAGTCTCTGACCCACTGCTCTCTACTGGGCTACATTAGAATCACTTTTCAAAAATGTTAATGGCCATTAAATCCAAATGTGGAGGAGTAAGGTTCAAACAATTGCACTTCAGTTTTTTCCAAGTGATTCAGAAGTTCAGCCATGGCTGAGAAGTGCCTCTGAAATCTATTGGAGAAAACTAGAGGATTTAGAGCAAGCCACTAAGACAGCAAACCATTCATAGATTCATTGAAAACAGAACTATGGAGGAATTTTGCCTGTCAGTATAAATGTCCTTTACCAGAAACTTGGATAAATATGTCCTTAATGGATGGGACTTGAATATGGAAAGACACTTGGAACTTGAACGTCTCTTTAGAAATCATTCACAAAAGTGTAGAAGTATATCATTATTTGTAGCTTTAATGCCATTAATAGTGAAGACCCTAAAAGCCCAAAATATATCAACATCAATTTTGAATTAAATACTTTAAAGAATTTCCACTCAAACCCTTATGTGCTTCAAAATAATTTAGATGTTTTGATTCACACAGTAGAGTTATTAAGCCAATATGTTGCAAACTGGATGGATTATTTATTTAAATTACTGCCCAAATATTACTTTCGAATTGGTTAGGTTAGGTAACCTATAAGAAACAACTCCAAATTCCAAGGACTTAGGAAATAAAGACTTATTTCTCTAAAATAAGAAGAAGCCAGTGAATTTGGGGAAGAAAGAAAGTGAGAAATATTAGGAAGTAGGCCTGGACTTGGCCTGTCTGCAGTTACCCAAAGGCAGTCACACAGCTGCACCTAACAGAGAGATTGAGAAACACAGTTTACTTCCACATCCAAAGGGAAATGGAAAGAGAACATAGCAAACTATGTGTCTCTCTCAGTTACTTAAACATTTTTGGAATCGACCTTCTTGAACAATCTAGAAAGAACTGTGGAACTTCTCCCTGAGTGTGGGTGGGGGGCACAAAATCATATTCTTTTATGTTGAATTTCAGAAATTGTGTAGTCATAGCTTTAAAAATCCCATTCTACAATTCTGACAATTTTTTGTCATGTCTCTATAACAGAAAAAAAGTTCTTATTGGGCAATTTCAATGACCATAAATATACTCTAGTCTGAATGCCATTATCTTTCTCCTTGAGACCGAGTCTCCCATGTATCAGGTCTTCATTTTTCCCTACACAAAGCCTTTCTGAAGCTTGTTTCTGCTTCCCCACATTAAGAGGTTACAAACCATTTAATGACTGGATTGGATTTTACTTGGACTGCATATTTAAGACTTTGAGCTTGAATGCCTTCGACCGGGCATTCTGTGCCTCAGTTTCTCCCACCTCCTTAGCTTCTACCCAATGACTTCTTTCATTTGGGCTTCCACAACCCCAGAATGCATTCCAGGTTTTCTACTCTCTGCTCTAAATCATGTATTTTCTAGATAAATCAAGAATGATAAATAAATGCATCTTCTATGCCAACTTTGGTTCTCTGATACTGGCTGTCTGGGGAATTAACTTGTGAAAAATGTCAAAGAAATATCCAGATTCAGCAGGAAAGAATCCTGTGATGGAAGAATTGTGTGTACTGTGAAAGCAAAGGAGAGAAAAGAGGGGTGCACATATGTGCCATCATTAGTGATCCTGTGCTAGTTGCTGACCGTCCCTTCCAGTATTTTTTAACCACTTCCTTTATAGTCTTGACTTTTCTCTACTGCCATAGTTTATCAGAGATGCTGCTCCAGTATGATTTCAAAAAAGCAGTTCCATGCCTGGTGTAAACAATACATGGGATTAACTGGCACTGCATGAGTTCTGTGGACCTACACCCAATAGAAGCTTAATTGTGTCACCATAAGTATAGCATAGCAGTGTGGTACAGCAGAGTATTGTGTAATGCAGTCATGGTATTTGGCAGTCATGTTAGCTTCACCCTAAGGCTATTCAACCTAAGTTGCCCTTTTTGGTATCCATGCTACAGTTAATTTGTGTCAAACTTGCAGTGCCATTATATCCCTGAGTATTCACACAAAACCTACTTAGCAGCTCAATTTCCATCGTGTCAGATTTTAAATGAAATATATGTATATATATATAAAATCACAAAGCTTTTATACTTATGCTTATTAAATCTATCCTTATTTATTCAAGCCCATAACCTACCCATTAAAATCTCTTTAAGGTCTATCATTTTGACCTCAGCTATTTGCTATGTTTTCTAATTTTGGATCATTTGTCATGTGATCATCAGGCTTTAGCATTTAAGGTGTGTTAACTACATGAAACAGAGGTCTAAGTCAAACTTTTTTAAACAACAAAGGACACTATGGCTTACAGAAGAAGTGCAGAAGTAGACCATGACTTCCAAAGAATGCTGCAACCACAGCATGTTTTCATGACTCAGTAGCTTCCCATCCTGCACTCAGACAGGGCATCAGCTCTACTCCAAGGCTATTCCTCCTTGTGATTCTAAGGTGTCTGTCACAGCAATAGGGCAACCTGCTTCCATAGTTCCAGGTAAGGCAGGGTACCTTCCAGAGATGTTTTCCAGAACTCTTCTAAACTATCCCACTGGCCCACCTGCTCCCAAACCCTGATGTGGGAAAAGTACCATGAGCTTCATGGCTTAAGGCAGTAGCCCAAACCAATCATAGGAAAGCAAGGTGGCTTTGATGGATTTAACTACACAAGTCCAACTGCCAGATATGTGATCAGTGTCTGAACCACATAGTCTTTTGCAATGGAAATGGTACACAATGAATATTAACACTGCACTGGTCTCTTCAATCTTTATTCAAGTAATTGGTGAGCTCTAAGACTTCTTAATATGATTTTCCTTCTCACTGCAACATCCTTCCACGTGATCACACTCTCCCATATTCACCCTTGCATTTTAGCTGGCTCAGTTTTTGTTGATCTTTTGGTTCTCAGGTAAGATATCATTTTCCCTTTATAGCTATACAAGTATCCCATTGTTTTTACTTTCTCTTCAGGTCCCCTCTACACCCAACAGAAGCTTAATTGTGTCACCATAAGTATAGCATAGTAGTGTGGTACAGCAGAGTATTGTGTAATGCAGTAAGCTGTAGTGTAATACAGTATAGAAAACTCAATATAGCATAGCACAGCATAGAAGAGCATAGCATACTATGCATAGCAGTGTACTATAGTGTACTCACTCCCTATTGTGAGTGAGTTCTTTCTGAAGTTCTGCCCATTAAATAGCAAGTTCTTTAAAAGTGACACCACATACTGATATCTATGGCACCCCCAAGGCCAAGCTCAGGACCTAACACATGGTACATCACCAATGCATATTTATTGAATAAAAATATTAAAGTAGAAATTACCTTTAGACTCTGTACTCACACCACTAGAAAGTTTCCAAATTAACATTAATTAATCAATTAATTATCTATATGAAGTGACTTGATTTAAATAGTAACCACTTAAATGTGGCTTTTTTCCAAATAAGTAGCAATGCACTAATGGTGTCATTACCCAATCCAAACATCTCCCAATAGATTTCCTGCAAACCTGATACTAAGCCTAATCCTTCACAGAACTTGACTTTCATTTGCCTACATCTCAAACTTAGCAAAGGGCAGAAAATGCAATTCATTTTTGGGACTGGTTCTTAGCAAAGCCATTCAGGCTTTCCAAGATGACTGGTGGTTTTCTACTAACTGTCCACAAGTGACGTGTTCATTAGCAAAATAAATAGAAGAATGAAATGTAGCATCACAGATCTGAGTCAAACATTTTTAGCTGTCGGCGGAAGGCAAGGCCAGACGTTAACGCGGATAAATAGTGGGTGCAGCTGTTTCTCATGTTGCTAACTGGGTCTGGATCACGGTTTTTACTTTTCATTAGTGTTACTTTCTCAGTATTGATTATCACCTCTCTTTCTCCCTTCAGACTGTTGACATTCCAGCTTGTCTTTACGTGGGGAAAATCCAAAGCATGAGAGTAATGTGTGTTTTTTCTTTGTTGTACGTCTTCCTAGATCTTTCTCGGAGAGACTAATTTCTTACAGTATAAATTGAAATTACATATTTCTACAAGACAATGCCGAGTGGAAGAGTAGAAACCAAGAAAAGCAATGTTTTACACAAAGCCAATAAAAAGCAGACGGATTAGCTCTAAATCAACTTGCCGTGTGTCAGAGAAGTAAATTTAACTGCTCGGAGTCACAGGGGGAGAATCCATCTTTGTCTCAGTGGTTTAAGTAAGATTTTGACAAGAAATTTAATAACCTGAAGGAGTAAGTGTGATACTATACACACTGGTTTATTTCATGAAAGAGAAGGATGAAAAAGTCAGAAGATTTAAGTCGTTGTTCTCAATCCATTGTTTCTAATTCATTGCATCTTTTCATAGAAACAGTCCTCACTCACCCTCCGTGACTTTGGCATTTGGAAATAAAAATGGAAAGAGAGAAGGAGCCTCCAGAGCTTTTGACTGTCTGAGTGTTTGCAGCCATAAGCACTAAAGCAAAACATCTGAAGGAAAAGAAAAAAATTAAAAAACACTGCAAAACACAATGCATTCTCAGAGACCGGAATTTAAAAATAAATTAATTCTAAACTTTCTCATGCTACAATTTTGGATAAATTCATCAGAACAAAATGTTTATCTTTCTCTTGGTATTTATAGTTCTCATAATTGTATGCCTGCTGATTTTGCTAACCATGTAATGCCACATTGGAGTTTCTATTTGTTCTAGTTGGTTCCTATTGTTTTTAACCATTGCTTAGCAAATGGAAAGATGTCAAAACGCCAAATATTTTTATCCTCACAGAATATTCTGTGTTGTTCACATGCACACTTGAGGACTGTATGCTTTGTGGAAAAGTTATCTTATTTCTAGAACATTCAAGGTATAGACTGTTTCCTAGTGAGCATGAGCGGCCCTCAAAGGTTGGGGCAAGAATTTTCTCAAGGTCTGCATTCCTTAGTGCCCAAGGCAGTATCTGACATTCAGTAGTGCTCAGTGAACATTGCTTAAATACTATTAGAGTGAAAAATCTGTGGTCTCAGAATGTTTAAGACCTGGGTTCAAATCCTCTCTCTTCCACTTACCAACTTGGTGATTTGAGAAGCAATTCCTTTTTGTACTCCAAGCCTCAAATTAATAAAAAAAAAAATACAAAGAAAAACTAGTTTTAGAGATGTTTCTGAGGACTTGAGATCATGTGCAAAGGGGCAGAGGGAACTACATACATAACACAACATTCATTAGGTGTTCAATTATCTCTCTCACCTCCAGTACTTAGAGTGGGATCTTATTTGGGAATACAATCGTCACTGAGATCATTCGAGTGAAAAGAAGACATCATTAAGAGAGAGTGTGTGGGCCAGTATGAATTCCATGTGTCCTGGTAAGAAGAGAAAGTGGGACAGATATTTGCATAGAGGGAAAACAATGTTGAGACATGGGGGAACACAGTTGTCTATTAGTCTGAACTGAACCTGAGGTGGGTCCTTTCTTCTATCCTGGGAAGAAGCGGATGCTGCTGACACCTTACTTGTGGGCTTCCAGACTCTAGATGTGGGAGATAGCACCTTGCTATGGTTTAAGCCACCCAGTTGCTGAGACTTTACTTATGCTGTCCTAATAGGCTAAGGCGGCAAGTCAACACATTTTCCAAAATTTCCCACACCCATACCTTTGGTCTCCCTCTTCTATCAAACCACTTCCTTTCCTGTGCTCTCAGAGTTTTCTGTTTGCTATCTCTGCAGATATCTTCTGGGAAATGGGCCAAAGTCACCAAAACCTGTTTTAGTCCCTGAATCTTGTAACCAGTAAAATTTACCACCAGCTTCACTTGTAACATCCAGATCCTCTGAGTCTCCAGCCAATGCAGTAGTGCCCACTATCAGCAAGGGAGATGCTCCAAGATCCCCAGTGGTAGCCTGAAAGCATGGATGGTAACAAACTCCATATACAATATCTTTTCTTCCTACACATACATATCAGTGGGAACTCTTTCACTGAAAGAAAGCACATTAGGGATTCTCTTTGGCATATCTGAATCCCATCATCATTATTCTTGTGCTTTGGGGTCATCATTAAGAAAAATAGGATCACTTGAACACAAGCACTGCGATTCTCAGACAGAGGATCTGATGACTCAGAAGGTTACTAAGGCTGTATGTAACAGGTGAGTAATGTATACAGTGAGGAAACACTGCACAAAGATGGTCCATGCCCTGGGCAGGATGGAATGCCAATGCACGAGATTTCATCACACAGCTTAAAATGGTACTCCATTTAAAACTTGTGACTTCTTTAGTTATGGAATTTTCCACTTGATATTTTCAGGCTGTGTGTAACTGAAACCTTGGAAAGCAAGAATGGGAAGCAGAGACTACTGGAAATGGTTCTAATGCAAGCCAAAAAAATAAAATAAAATAAATAAAATAAAATAAAAGCAACAGCCTCTGCTGGCTAGAAATAAAAAGGCTTAGTATGGGCCGGTGCTGTGGCACAGTAGGTTAACACCCTGGCCTGAAGTGCCGGCATCCCATATGGGCACTGGTTCTAGTCCCAGCCACTCCTCTTCTTATCCAGCTCTCTGCTATGGCCTGGGAAAGCAGTAGAAGATGGCCCAAGTCCTTGGGCCCCTGCACCCAAGTGGGAGACCTGGAAGAACCTTCTGGCTCCTGGCTTCGGATCAGCACAGCACCGGCAGTTGCGGCCATCTGGGGAGTGAACCATCGGATGGAAGATATCTCTCTCTCTCTCTCTCTCTCTCTCTCTCTGTGTGTGTGTGTCTCTCTTCTCTCTGTGTAACTCTGTCTTTCAAATAAATAAATAAATATTTTTAAAAGGCTTAGTATAATTTTTCATGATATAATTAATAACTCATGGTGGTATAGCTCTGCATTTTTATTTATTTATTTATTTTTGACAGGCAGAGTGGACAGTGAGACAGAGAGAAAGGTCTTCCTTTTCCGTTGGTTCACCCCCCAATGGCCGCTGAGGAGTCAGGTGCTTCTCCTGGTCTTCCATGTGGGACTGGAACCCAGTGTGCCGGCGCCGCAGGCGGAGGATTAGCCTAGTGAGCTGGGCGCTGGCCATAGCATCGGAGCGCCGGATTCTGTCCCGGTTGCTCCTCTACCAGTCCAACTCTCTACTGTGGCCCAGGAGTGCAGAGGAGGAGGGCCCAAGTGTTTGGGCCCTGCACCCGCACGGGAGACCAGGAGAAGCACCTGGCTGCTAGCTTCGGATCAGCGCGGTGCACCGGGCACAGAGCGCCAACTGCAGCGGCCATTGGGGGGTGAACCAATGGAAAAGGAAGACCTTTCTCTCTGTCTCTCTCTCTCACTCTCCACTCACTCTGCCTGTCAAAAAAATAAAAGAGAGAGAGATTTATTTTATTTTTATTTGAAATGCAGAGCTACAGGGAAGGGGAGAAAGAGAGAGATCTTCCATCTGCTGGTTCACACCCAAAACAACTGCAACAGCCAGGATTGGACCAAAACAGGAGACAGCAACTCCATCCAGGTCTCCCATGTGGTAGGCATGGGCTCAAGTACTTACCAGCTGCTTTCCCAGGTACATTAGCAGAGAGCTGGATTGGAAGTGGAGCATCAGCCAGGCTAAAACCAATGCTCCTATGGGAAATGGGCACTGCAAGCCACAGCTTACTTGACTACAACACAATGCTAGCCTATAAATGTATCTTGATGTCTATCTAAGAATTAAAACCAAGAATTGAATAAAAGTCTAGAATCTCCTGCATTTGGCTAGCTTGATTCTAGGCCCCAAGTGATAAACCATTCTGTCTTCAATTTTCCTGAGTTCTAATTTCTTTGTTGTATCATTCTCAGTAGAAAGCTAAAAGTTGTAACCCTCTCCAGTACCTTTCCTGAGTGGAAGTAAGAGATGGACCATAGCATAAAGGTTCTGACGCTGGATGAATTTTCTATTTTGTCCACATCCAAAGGACTGAGGATTTGAGAGTCCTGAACTCACAATCTCCAAGCTGTTCAGACGACACCAATGTGCATGTGCAGAGCACTCTGGGAAAGAAGCAGGTGCGTACTAAGAATTAACTAAAAGATGTCAGTTTCCATTATTTGTTTTTGCCTCCTTTGGCTAAATGCATTTTCATTCTCCCTCAGGTTTTACTGCTTTCAATATTTCTTGGCCGTGATCAATTTGATTGCTGACACTTTGGCAGCCTCAGTTCAAGAGACGAATGCAACTAATTTGGGAGATAAAATTCTAATCTTTCCCGTCTTGATTGTCAACTTTTGAGAAGTAATCTAAGATGATGTCTTTATTCCATCGTTTTATTTTGTTGAAATGTGACGAAAGCCAGGTTCGAGCAGTTAGGTTGCATTCTTTCCTCTGATCAGCCGAAGGCTAAAACCAATGACACAGGCTCTCGCCACAGCAGGAGGATGGGGGAGGGAAACAGATCTCAAAAAATATTTTGTGACAAAATGTCAGCCCTAAATTTGAAAGTTAAACAAAGTGTTTATGAAGTTACCAATGAGTGAACTTGGCTTTCTTCCTTGAAGTCTGCCTTACTAAGCTCTCCTTGGCCCAGGAGAAAACTCTGTTAGCATATTTATGAAGAACTGGGAAAGATTTTCTTTCAGAGAGAATTCCCTTGGTTCCAAAGAAAACGCCACTCCACAAAGTAAACTTGATGTCAGCCTAAGCAGGTGGCAGACATTGGTCTCTGGCACGAGGAAATGTATTTCCTAAATTTTCAGAAATGTTCAGAAGCCATCACAAAATGGACACACAATTTTAAGTCATCAGAATTGCATATATATCTCTCAGTTTTCCTTTAAAAAATTACACAAGCATACACACATACCAACAGGTTCTCTTTTGGAACTCACTTGCCCTTAAATCCTTTAATCTCTTGATCTTGAGAGACTGTTTACACGGATGAATTTGGATGTTTTATTTGAATTCTTGGATTTTTATGTAAGCCTACAATGAGCTTAGCCATCCTGTGTGTTGCTAAATGGAAAGGCACCCTCAGCATCTATTGACACAATGTCCCCATGCCCAGCAGAGGAAGCGTCTCTTTGACATTCTTGGGGTTAACCTTTGAGGTAGCTTGCAGCATCCTGAGACCTGCATACATGATGAATGGAATATCTAGCTTGTCTGAAGGCGAGTTTGTGTCGGAAGGAAGATTTAGTATGCCCCATGCACCCTCAAGATAAAAAATCATCTGGGCTTGTGGGAGCAATTTGTCTAAGAAGAGTAATTTCAGGAATTCTTACAATGACTTTAGAGGGACTGAATTCCTGGTGGTTTCCCCCTTGATTTTATTTCAAACACCTGTTCTTCATGAACAGGCATAATTCGAAGTCAAGATAATGGGAGCCCACACATGCACCAAACACACCAAACTGACTTTCCCTTGCACAGTTTCTTTCTACGTATCACGATCCTGTGTGTGCTTTAAGAATATTTGCAAACAGTGACTCTTGCATTTTCAAAACTATAGTCCCAATTATGATGTTTTCTCAGTGTGTTAAGTCTCCCTGATTAATTACTAAGTAAAATAGAAAATTGATGGTTGTGGTGAGTTTCTTCCATGCACAGCTGGTGCAAGCATCTTGCTCGCCCATCTGTGGGTGTACAGCCCGCTCCCCTGTCCCGCCACTACAGGCACATCTTTTGTACTTGGAAGTAAATCTCTTTGCCACAAACCTGTTTGTTTTCTCCCTGCAACAAATGGCGTGGTGCTGATTATCATGCACTCTTCCATTTTCTCAAAGGAAGAATTTCAGACATTTGTGTTCCTTTCACATAAACTCTTGACCAGGGCTAACTGTGGAAGTCTACTTTTTCTCCAAAACTGGCCAAAACTGTGGGCCTAGGTTGTCTTTGGCCACCTGGACATTTCTCTCAATAGCCAAAATCTACAAGCATTTCATCTCTCTGGTGTGTCCTGTAGCCCTTTGTCAGCGGCCCATATGAGAGAGAAAGGGTGCAGAGTGGCTGAGAGCTCCATACCTGGAGCCAGACAGGGCTGCGCTCCATGTTTGTTAAGCAGGTGATCTTTGGAAGATGATATCATCTGTCTTGGAGCCAGTTTTCCTCATCTACAACAGTGCACTGGCGACACCTGCTATACACAAGATGCTATACACACCTGCTATACACCTGCTATACACAAGACGTGAGCAGGATATTTATTTTGACTAAAGTCAGGCTTCTGTAATAATAAAAAAAAAAAGATGTGCGATTAACGCAGTGACTTAACTAACAAAAAGCTTACCCTCCAACACAGACGAGTGCAGGTTGGTGGTAGGCTCTGTTCAACCCAAGCACCCTAAGATCCTTCATCCCACCATGTTGCTCTGCCACCCCTTAAAGCTTTGTGTTGGTCTACAGAGTCCACAAGGTTGTTCACTTGTGTTTTGGTTTGCTGAGATGTCAAGGGCACCACCTCGTGTGGTCTTATGGCACCAGCTTTAACACTACTTCTGCTCACATTCTGTCTGGGTCAACGTGGTTGCATGGCCACATTCAACTGCCATGGAGGCTGAGAGATGTGAATTTGCCCTGGTAAATGGAAGAGAGATTAAGAGAGATAAGTCTCTTCCACAATGGGAATAGAACCTAGCCCTAAAGCCACAGGGGATTGAATGAAAGAACACAGACTTGGGCTTGACACATAGTTAATGCTCAATATCTATAAGGCCACGTTACTAGTAACAGTAGTATTTGACAAACCCAAAAGTCAGAGTGAAAACAGACCACCAGCAGGTGCAGGTCCACTAGGCTGTAGCACTAAGATGGTCCATATCTGACAGGATATTAGCAGCTTCTGCTCCAGCAGAAAAGAGATCTGGAATTGGTCTACATTCCCATGTCCATTGTCCTAGAAATCTTGTAAGGCCTTGTCTACCTGGGCTAATGACCAAATTCAGAGTCCCATTGCAATTCTTTTCTCGGCAAAGACAACCTACTTATCCCCTACTGATTTCTCTTCTTCAAAGTCTTGATCCAGCTTTCCCTACCCATAGTGTTCAGCTGGGCTTCCCCGAAGTCATGTGGCCACCAGGACAAGATTGGTATGAAACCAGCAGGCTACTCTTCTACACTCTTGTCAAATAGATTATGTTGCTCCTCTTATTGCAACTACTTGCTTGCTTGGCTGTCTTTTGCCAAAACTTCAAATTTGCCAAGAATTGGACCAAGTGTGCCGTGTAATTCTTTCCCCAGTGATCATCAGAACACCTAGCACACGCTAAGTTCTCAATATCTAAATGAATGAATAATGAAATTTAAAAAAGAAAACTTGAAAACTGTAGAAACTCAATCCATCAGTTATCATTCTTAAACCTCAGCAACCAAAGTTGACAGTGGACAGATCAAAGCAGCTGAAGCATTGATTTTAAAAGATGGACATACAGCAAGTCACAGAACTACTGGGAGAGACTAAGAATGAAATAGCACCCAGACCCACACTAGAATCTGGTCACAGAAGAGATCTGATGTTACCAGTGACCATGACCGACTTTTCTTGCTACTATGTCTGTTTTCAGAATTTGATCGTGAAGGAACTATCAGCCATTGTGTTGCTGACAGTGAGAGTCTGCTTCTGTCACAGGCAGGTACTCTCACTGCCAAGGAAGGCTCTGTGTCTGTGGTGCGATTTACTATGGGTTCCCCCACCCCAGGATTCCCAGATGAGGTGTTCTCCCAAAAGACACTGCAAGGATCAATTGGCCAATATCAGTCAGCAAAAGAGAAAGACAATTATTGCTCGTATTCAGATACACCTGCTGCTATTTTAATACTCTGATTCCATCCAAAAGCTGACCATAGATTCACAAAATTCTCCAAGATCCTGTCTTGCTTTTTCTTCCTGCCTCACTTCTTTCTACAGGCACACACATTTCTGAAGGATTTCTTTATCAATTTATTCACTGTGGTACCAGCCATATTTCAACTCTCTCTGGGGACAGAGAAGAATTGCATGAAGATTCCTCAAAAGCCACTGCTATAAAAACCCAAATAAAAAATATTTTATTCATGGGTACAGGACCTAGGAAGATGCTATATGTTAGTGCTTTATTATGTGTCTTTCACCAGAGGATAGAGATGTACTCTATATTTGACTTGCTCCCACAGAATACAATCTCTATAAGGGCAGAGGGAAAGGTGTTTGATTCTGTTTCTCTTACTGCTGCATCCCTAAAACCTAGAGCAATTTATGACATATGATAGACAGCAAAACACATTCATTGAATGAATGAAATATCTACTATATTCATATGTAGGTCTTTGCCTTTCTTTATATGTGTAGCATAGAATAAGGAGACTATGGGGATCCATCAAGAATGTGAGACCTTGGACTTCTCTACTTCAGATAAATTGTTTGCAAAGTCCCCAATTCTAAAATGTCCTTCTCTTTAAAAAATAAATAAAAAAGATCATCCTCACTCACTCCAAACTGCAACATTCCTTGGTCTCCCCCAGTCCTTTTTTGGGTTGTTATTATTATTATTCATTACTATTGGTATGATTCACCCTGACCATGGCTTGACTGCTTGGTCTGTACTCTGCAGTCACCATTTCATCATGTTCTTACCAGCTTTTCTGGGTTGAATAATGCCCACTCCCCCACAAAGTTCATGTCTACCCAGAATCTTGGAACATGACCTTGTTTGGAAATAGGGTCTTTGCAGGTGTAGTGAAATTATGAGGTCACATTTGATTAGAGCACGCCTTAAATCCAATTATGTATGTTCTCATAACGAGAAAGAGATTCAGACACAAGCAGACACATGGGAAGAAAGTCATGTGACAATAAGGGGAGACAAGAATTAAGCTGCCACAAACCAAGGAAGACTAAAGATTGCTAGCAATCACAAGAAGCTTGAAAAAGTCCAGGATTCTCCTCTCGAGTCTTCAGAGGGAACCTGGCCATGTTGACATCTTGATTTCAGACTCACAGGCTCCAGGACTGGAGAAGAATATATTTGTGGCCCAGTGATCCTGTTTGTGGGTGCTATCAAGGCAACACTAGGAGATTAATACCTCGCCCTGGAGTCCTTCCCGCTCATCACTTACCATCCCCATCCACAATCTTGAGGCCTTGCCCTGTTTCCACTCTGATCCTCTGTAGCTGAAAAGCCTTCTGGAAAAAGTCACATATCAGCTACTCTCTTAACCTGCACTTCAAGCTTCTTTCAACTTCCCAGCATCTTTCTTCCTCCAGAAGGAAACCCACTTTCTCCAGTACCACTTCTGAGAACAGGAAGGCAGCCTTCTTACTAGAACCATTTGTAAACTATTTACTCTTTAAAAAATAACTTCCGAGGGCCCTCTTGCTTCTAAAGGACCTTGGGTCTTTTGCTTTCTCTTCTGCCAAGCCTCCTAAAAGAACGAGTGTGTACTGTCTACATCTATCACAGCCCTCAAACCACCTACCACTACTTCTTTCCATTCTATCCTCCTAACATGTCCCGGCCATTGATCTAACCGAGTCCATGTTTTTTGATCCTACTGAGTCTTCTTTTTTCCTAAAATCTCTCACACATCCAAGTTTGGGGCTCACGTTTCCTGTTCTCTTCCCATCTCAGCACTAACTCACTCCATTCCAAATTCTTCTCCTTCCTTGCATGTCGTCATGCAAGCACTCCCTCAAGTATGGTCTTTCATTTTCTCTTCTTTCACAGTGTCCTTTGCCGACCACAGCTAATCACCTGCATTTGTCTGTCCTCTCTGCTGTATTTATTACATACTTTATAAATCCTCAATGTATACTTTATTAAGTCCTTGAGCGAGTAAATGAATGAAGTCAAATCTATACCGTTTAGATCCACACTTTTCTAAATGTATACAGAAGCAGGTTTTATTTATGATGCATCTCTAATGCCTAGAATAAATCTGTTTTCTTTACATGCCTAATGAATAAATGAATAAATTAATGGTTATTTTTACACAAATGTCCCATTTGCAGAGAAAAATTCAATAAATCCAATACTAAATTTATTTCCCCACCTGTATGCAGGGCTTCCTTCTGATTTTTTTATTCTCTGTTGTAAGTGTCACAACAGTACTGAGAGTTTGCAATCTCAGGGTCATTATCTGCTCCCGTCTTTGTCTTATACTTTTTCAGTTTACCTAATGATTTACTTTCCCTATCTATAAAATACTTCAAGTATCTTCTTTTCCCCTATCCCAATTCTCAGACTCTGTATTTTCACTCATTTCTCTAATTTTTTTAAAGATTTATTTGAGAGGTGGAGTTACAGAGAGAAGGAGAGACAGAGATAGAGGTTTTCCATCCTCTGATTCATTTCTCAAATGGCTGCAACAGCCAAAGCTGAGCTGATCTGAAGCCAGGAGCCGGGAGCTTCTTCCATGTCTCCCACATAAGTGCGGGGGCCCAAGCACATGGAGCATCTTCCACTGCTTTCCCAGGCCATTAGCAGAGATCTGGATTGGAAGAGGAGCAGTCAGGACATGAACCAGTGCCCAAATGGAATGCCAGCACCACAGGCAGAGACTTAGCCCACTACACCATGGTGCCAGCTCCCATTTCTCTATTTTTTTAAAGACACATTTTATTTATTTGAAAGGCAGTGTTACAAAGAGAGAGAGTGGGAGAAAGGGAAAGAGAGATGGCGTGTGTGAGTAGTGAGAGAGAGAGAGAGAAAGAGAGAGACTTTTCATCTACTGATTCCCAAAATGGCCTCAATGGCCAAGGCTGGGCCATACTGAAACCAGCAGCCAAGAGCTTCTTCCACGTCTCCCACATAGGTGCAGGCACCGAAGCACATGGGGCATCTTCTGCATCCCTATTCACATTAGCAGGGAGCTGGACCAAAAGCGTGGAAAACACAGGACTCAAACCCATACACATATGGGAGCCAACATTGCATCAGTGGTGTAACTTGCTACACCACCATGTGGGCCCATTATTTCTCTAAAGTTTTCCTGCCCATCAATCCTAGATTCATAATTGCAATACGAGTCTCATCTTTTATCCCTTTCTTTTACTCCACTGGTAAGTAAAGTTATTGAGAATACAAGTTCTAATGTAAGCTTGACCCAGAATGAATCCCAACTATGCCTCTCTTTGCAACTCCTATATAAACCAGGGACTCAATCCAGGACATATGTGGGTGGCAGGGACCCAATAATTGAGCCATCACCACTGTCTCATAGGAACTAAATTAATAGGAAGGTAGACTCAGGAGACAGAGACAGGAATGGAACCCAATCTTCGGATGTAGGATCTAGGTGTCTTAATTACTAGCTAAATGTCCACTCCTACAAATTTTTAAAAGATGAGTAAATTAATTAAGTTGCTAGAAATTTCTTTTTAATGGGTAATGGTGCTACCATGAGAATTGGAATCTGTTGGAAGACCAAGTACCCCAGGAACCTCATCAGTACTCTTTAGCTTCCTTAACTATTTCACTACTTCTTAATCTGAGAACGCACAGTTCCCCATCAGCTCACATATGCTGTTCCCTGATTTGTATCCACCCTTCCTGCCACACCCCTCAAGTGAGAGAGGAGACTCTTCCTAGCAACTCCATGTTCTTCCCTCACAAGGGCACGCCCAGGGTTCCCATCACAGCTAAGGCTTTATTTTGTTAATTATCATTCCTTTTATCTGCACATCTAAATCTTAGCCATCCCTCAGGGCCCAGCATAAACTCTATCTCTCTAAAAGATGTCTAACCCTTCCCAGCCGGGTGTTTTAGCCCCTTTGCTGCTCTACCCATAGTGCTTGATGCATAATCTCTTCATTTGCTTATTACTTTGCATTATTTTTATCAACTTACATATTTTTAAATCCCCTAGTAGACTGAAGTTATTTGAAGGCCTCTATGATTTACATCTCTTATCTTGGTCAATTTAATAGGATGCCTTGCCCTTAAGAAGGCTTGGCAGATAACAGCAATGAAGGAGAATGAATGGAGTGCATCAGTGTTCCATTTGGTGGTAAGACTTGGGAATTTGTGACACAAGAAATAAACTGTATGAAGCATTTTTATAAAGATGTTGCAATTTGTAGGAGGTCTAACCACTCATTACTACTCCTTTCCAAATTTGAACTCAATTGAGAAGTTGACCTAGAAATGAAACCTTAACTGATCATCCTTATTAGTGGCAAAATTGGACTGGAAAAAATAATTCACATCCAAAGCCAAAACAGGCCTTCCTGTAACAGGCTCTGAAAGGAATCACATCTAGCAGGTCACAGACATAGCAGCTGTAGGTGCACAACCTCCATGCCAGAGAGGCCAGCCCAAGCCTGGGAAGATTGTACAGAGCATCCAGGTTGACAGTGAGAGCATGCAGCACTTGCAACAGGCTTGAGAGAGAGCCAGCCAGGCTCCAGGCAAGAAAAGGGCAATGGTCTTCGCCCAGAATAACTGATGTGGTTTGGACATGTCCTCCCAGAAATTGCTATGTTGGAAACATAATCTCTAAATCTGCATGTTAGTGTTACCTGGAGATGGGACCTTTGGGGGATCGCTGGGATTAGATGAGATGAGCAGGGTTCCCGTGATGGCAGTAGTGACTCTACAAGCAAAGGAAGAGAGACCTGAGCTGGTACATTTGCTCTCTCTTACCAAGCAATGCCCTCCACCTGCTACAATGCAGCAACAAGGCTCTCACTAGATGCCAAGCAGATACTGGCACCATGCCCTTGAACTTCTCAGCCTCCAGAACCCTGAGCCAAATAAATTATTCTTTATGAATTACCCAGTTGCAGGTATTTTGTTTGAGCAACAGAATGGACTAAGGCCTTCATCAAAACCAGAAAGGAGTGAGGATTAAAAAGAAGTATTTTCTGTATGAGAGGACCAGAAAGAAACAGAAAGGAAGCAAAAAGTGTTCTCCCAACAAAAGACACACAGAAGCTTAGGTCATAAACTAAATCATGTAACTGCAAGAGACAGGAGCATGGGAAAAGCACACACAATTCTCCCAAATTCCTATGATTTTAATGCCTGCTTTTTAAGAAAAGATGCACAAGAAAAATAGACTTTAGATCGTGTTAGGAGAATCTTGTGTCTGATTTATGCAAAGGAAAATGTTTTATCTATTTACTTGAAAGGCAGAGCATCAGAGAGAGAGAGAGAGAGAGAGAGAGAGAGAGAGATGGATTGTCCACCTACTGCCTAAACTAGTTCACTCCCCCAAAAAACAGCCAGATCTGGGCCTTGCCAAAGCCAGGAATCTGTAACTCCATCCTGGTCTCCCAAGAGAGCAGCAGGGGCCCAAGCACTTGGGCCACCTTCCACTGCTTTCCCAGGCATGTTAGCAGGAAGCTGGATCATAAGTGGAATAGCCAGGACTCCACCTGGCTCTCCAATACAGGATACTGGCATCAGAGGAAGCAGCTCAACCCTCCGTGCTGCAATGCCAGCCCCCAAGGTAAATTCATAAAAACATACACTTGCCAGTTGCTCACTTAGTCAAATACAATCTTTGCTCTTTAATCAAAGAATGCTACTAGCTGGGCTACATCTCACTGAAACAGACCCTGTGGTTTCTGACTGCCCAGTTGGTCCCAGGAGACCATCCTGGCATAAATACACAAGCAAGGTCACCTGCTCACACTCAAAACTTGTGACATTTTCACTTCTGACACTGTAACCTTCCCACCTGACCCAGAAATACAAATATCCACCTTGGCAAAGGAGGGATGTCAGCTCCATAGAGATTTAGCAATTCAGCCAGTCAGTGGCTTCTCTGGTGAGAAAACGTCCCCTGGCGTTCAGTAAACTCTGCTCCACTGTGACTTACAAACAGAATCAAAGTGTGCATTTGCTCCTGTTGTCTGAATCGGGTTTCTTCTGGGGGCTTGTGATATCACTTTCCATGGTAGGTCACTTTACAAAGGGTTTGTAAATCATTAAACAACTATTGTTGGAAGAGTGACAAGAAAGAGTAAGGAAGCCTCCCCTCCCCCTCCACAGTCTTCTGGACCTCACCAAATATCAGCTCCTGGAATCAGCCATGCTGTGCCTTTACCAAAAGCTGTTGGAAGCCTGAGAAAAACGGGCTAGATAGAATTAAGAAAAATGGATGTACCCCACTGACCCTGAGTATGGTAGAGAAACGTGAAAAATGTGTGAATTATTAGCACAGTAGAAAAATATTTTATTTAAAAACCACATCCTCACAGCTCTGCCTGAAGGGCTTCACTCAAGCAGCAAGGAATAAAATAAATAAATAAACGTACAGATTCAAAGCTCAGGATACTCGAGAATCCATCAAATTGTGTGTAGGAGACTCGCACGGTGGGAGTCCTAACTTGTAAACCATTAAGCTTCCAGGCATGCATCATACTTCATCCTAAGGGGACAAAAGAGGAATTTCAAATGAATCTCCCAGTTCCTTCAGAGAGCAGTTCTTTCTGTTAAAAAAAAAATTATCTTTCAAGGAATCAAATTCAGGATTTTGCTTTGTATTGCATTCATCCTCAACAAAAATGAAATAAAAGATTGCAAAGAACCACTTGCCTATTATTGTCTTGATAGTAAGGAAGCAAAGAGGGAGGGAGGGAGGGAGGGAGGGAGGGAGGGAGGGAGGGAGGGAGGGAGGGAGGGAGAAAAGAAGGAGAAGAAATAGCTGTGTCTTGACCCTTTAGATAGGGATTCCTTGAGTTACAGACAATTCATAAGACACCAGGACAAATGCTGTGTCTTTTTTTTGACAGATAGAGTTAAACAGTGAGAGAGAGACAGAGAGAAAGGTCTTCCTTCTGTTGGCTCTCACCAAAAATGGCCGCCACAGTCGGCACTGCACCCCCGATCCCAAGCCAGGAGCCAGGTGCTTCCTCCTGGTCTCCCATGGGGTGCAGGGCCCAAGGACCTGGGCCATCCTCCACTGCACTCCTGGGCCACAGCAGAGAGCTGGACTGGAAGAGGGGCAACTGGGACAGAATCCAGCGCCCATATGGGATGTCAGCACCGCATGAGATGCAGGTGCTCCACAGTGCCGGCCTCCAAACGCTGTGTCTTTTTTTTTCTTTTATAGTTTTAAAAATTTATTTATTTACATGCATTTATAATTACAACATTAGGAACATAGTAATTCTTCCCACCATACCTGCCCTCTCACCCACTCTCCCACCCCTCTTCTTCCTCCCTCTCCTGTTCCCTGTCCTGTTTTTCACTAAGATCTATTTTCATTTAACTTTACATACAGAGGATTAATTCTATTCTAGGTAAAGAGTTCAATGCTTGTATGAGAAAGAAAAAGAAAAAGAAAGAAAAAAAAAAACTTTTTCAACAGTCCAGACAAGGGCTGTTCAGTTAGTGCATCTTGCAGGTGATTTTGCTTTATTTTCCCCTTCCTCTTTTCTCTTCCTTCCTCCCCTCCTTTCCTTTTAGAAACTTAATTATCTTTAAAGAAGAACCCAAGAATGATACATTTTTGTGAGCTTTTAGACACAGCTATAACTATGAGACATAAGAATATCTTCCACTTAATACACTAAAAGGAAGTGAATCTTTTTTTTAACTTTTATTTAATGAATATAAATTTCCAAAGTACAGCTTATGGATTACAATGGCTCCCCCCAATAACTTCCCTCCCACCCGCAACCCTCCCCCTTCCTTCTCCCTCCCCCCTTCCATTCACATCAAGATTCATTTTCAATTATCTATATACAGAAGATCAGTTTAGCATATATTAAGTAAAGATTTCAATAGTCTGCACCCACATAGAAACACAAAGTGAAAAATACTGTTTGAGTACTAGTTATAGCATTAAATCACAATGTACAGCACACTAAGGACAGAGATCCTACATGAGGAGTAAGTGCACTGTGACTCCTGTTGTTGACTTACCAAATTGACACTCTTGTTTATGGCATCAGTAATCACCCTAGGCTCTTGTCATGAGTTGCCAAGGCTATGGAAGCCTTTTGAGTTCACCAACTCTGATCATATTTAGACAAGGTCATAGTCAAAGTGGAAGTTCTCTCCTCCCTTCAGAGAAAGGTACCTCCTTCTTTGATGGCCCGTTCTTTCCACTGGGATCTCACTTGTAGAGATCTTTCATTTAGGTTTTGATTTTTTTTTTTTTTTTTTTTTTTTTTTTGCCAGAGTGCCTTGGCTTTCCATGCCTGTAATGCTCTCATGGGCTTTTCAGCCAGATCCACGTACCTTAAGGGCTGATTCTGAGGCCAGAGTGCTTTTTAGGACATCTGCCATTCTATGGGTGTGCTGTGTATCTCGCTTCCCATGTTGGATTGTTCTCTCCCTTTTTTAATTCTATCAGCTAGTATTTTCAGACACTAGTCTTGTTTATGTGCACCCTTTGGCTCTTAGTCCTATCATTATGATCAATTGTGAACAGAAATTGATCACCGGGACTAGTGAGATGGCATTGGTACATACCACCTTGATGGGATTGAATTGGAATCCCCTGGTATGTTTCTAACTCTACCGTTTGAGGTAAGTCAGCTTGAGCATGTCCCGAATTGCACATCTCTTCCCTCTCTTATTCCCACTCTTATATTTAACAGCGATCACTTTTCAGTTAAGTTTCAACACTTGAGAATAACTGTGTATCAATCACAGTATTCAACCAAAAGTATTAAGTAGAACAAACAAACAAATACTAAGAGGGATAACGTATTAAGTTGTTCATCAACAGTCAGGGCAAGGGCTGATCAAGTCACCGTTTCGCATAGTGTTCATTTCACTTTAACAGGTTTCCTGGGGGACGGAGCCAAGATGGTGGAATAGTGAGGGTGCGCACTGATAGTCTGGGAAAAGATAGTTTAATAAAAGTGGAGTTACGGTAGCCTCAGGAAAAGGATCAGGGAAAAATTGCAGAGGAATCTCTTCTGGATCTAGTGGCTGTGACTCGGAGGACCTATGGGGAGAGCAAGGTCGCCCACCACGTGGAAGCCGAGCCACGGGAGCCACCGGACCCGCTGGACCCGCCGGACCCGCCGGACCCGCCGGACCCGCCGGAGCTGCAGAGTCTGCATGCCAGCGCTGGAAGGGGAGGTGAGACAAAAAGCCTCTTGGTAACCTGAGACATTGGCGGGGAAAGGCAGAAAGAGCCTGCAGAGAACGAGGCCTGAAACCCCATTGGGGAAAGTTCACCAGGCTGGCTGGAGGAGAGAAAAAAATCGAATAAATAAGGGGAACCTGCACGGACATTTAGCCTCTCTCTCCACTCACCTTACAAAGCCGAGCAAGACAAAGGGCAGGCGCCATTTTACGTGAGTAAAGCGTGCGTGCCATTTTGCATATGTAAAGCAGGTCCCCCTCATTAGCCAAGCAGAAAAACCTGACTCTGGTATGCAAACGAATACCCACAGGGGCCAGATTTCCTACATCAACTACTCTCAACTCCACTCAGCTGTGTGGAATTACTTCCCAACTGAGTCAAAAAAAAAAAAAAAAAAAAAAAAAAAAAAAAAAAAAAGAGAGAGAGAGAGCAAGAGCGAGCAAACGCTGTGTCTTAAAAGTAGATGAGGGGCCTGCGCCGTGGCACACTTGGTTAATCCTCCGCCTGCAGTGCCAGCATCCCATATGGGTGCAGGAGAGGAACTTCCAGAGGTGCTTCCAGAGAGGTAAAACATCTTGCCTGGGACCACACTGCTGGTCAGTGGCAGAGCTGAAGTGGCAGATTGAGTCCTACTTCCATCTGACCTAAAGACACACTTTTTTTCATTAGATTGTTTTTATTGGCACACAATGATTGTACATATTTATGGGGTACAATGTAATATTTCGGTACATGTGTAGATTTTAATGATCAAATTAGGGTAATTAGCTTCCATTGCTTCATCTACTCAAGATTTCTTTGTAATGTGATCATTCAGAAGTCTGTATTCTAGCTATTTAGAAATATTCAATATGTTATTGCTAACTATTCTTACCCTACTGTGCAATAGAACACCAGAAAGATAATTTTTTAATAAGGGAAAAAATTCTTTTAATTCAATAAAATTAAACCTTTCTAAGGTTTAATTTACACATTTTTTATTTTTCTTTATTTTTAAGCATTCTCTTTTTTTGAGAAACTTAATTAACCTTGAAGAGAAACCCGATGATACATCTTTTGTGAGCACTTAGACATAAATATAGTTTGAGACATAAGAATATCCTCCACTTAATACACTAAAATGAAGTAAATCTTTGAGAACAAGTTTTACTGTTAACTCTCATAATCCAACTCTTTGAGGACAGAGGTCCTGCATAGGAAGTTAGTGCACAGTGACTCCTGTTGTTAATTTAACAATTAACACTCTTAAGTGTATGTCAGAGATCTCCCAAGGCTCCTGACATGAGCTTCCTAATCTATGGAAGCATTTTGAAATCCACGAACTCCTTCAGTATTTGGACAAGGCCATAAGCAGAGAGGAAGTTCTCTTCTCCCTTAAGAGAAAAGTACATCCTTCTCTGATGACCACTTCTTTCCACTGGGGTCTCACCCACAGAGGTCTCTCATGTAGCACACATTTTTGTCATAATGTCTTGGCTTTCCATGCCTGCAATACTAAAGACACACTTTTAAAGAGAGTATCTCAGTCTGACAGCATGGCTGTCATTTGGGGCTGGATATTTCTTTGTCGTGAAGGGACACTGTGGGACACTTTGCTGCACCCCTGGCCTCTGCCCATGAGATGCCAGTAGCAACCTTCACTCAGTTTGACAACTCCAGTGCTGTGCAGACACTGCCAAATGCCCCCCATGGTACAAAATTGCATTGATTGAGAACTGCTGCACGGAACTGGTTTCATTCAAATACACAGATGGTGCAAGGGTTATCAGAGCGGGGACAGGAGGGTCTTGTGTCAGAATGCAAAGCAGCTATGTATGTCCCTAAGCCTACTGTTTATTCCCAGTGGCTTTTGTTTTTAAAAGCAAGACATTCTCAGGGAAGGTGTGGGTTTTCACTCCAGGGCAAGCTTTGCAATAAACTGATCTTTTCATTCCATTTTCACATGAACTTTTTGAAAACGTTTATTCATTTTCATTCCCTTGAAAGCCAGAGAGTGATATCTTCTATCTTTTCTGTTTCACTACCCAAATGTCCCAAAATAAAGCCAGGGGACCAGAACTCCATCTAGGTATCCCACAAGGGAGACATTGACCTAAGTATTTGAGCCATCAACTGCTGACTCCAGGATGCATTAGCTGGGAACGGGGTCAGAAGAGGAAAAGCCAGGATTTGAATCAGCACTCTGATATGGGATGTGGGCACCCAAGCAGTTGCTGAACCTGCTGCACCACACCATACATCCCTGGGGCAAGCTTTTTATTTCAGTGAAAACCAGCACCATGCATGGAGCTGCCATAAATTATTGCAATGTGTTCCTTCCCTGAAATGCTGATTTCCAGTGAGGATTTGATACGTCCTTACTTTCAACGTTGCTTTTCCACTTCAGCCTGATTTGGCAATCTTTATTCTGGCAAAATACCTCTCTTCAGTGACCAAGAATCCATGGCCAATCTGAGTTTACAAACAGGTAGGATTTGAGGAATTGAGTGTCTTGCTTGCTCCCCTACTTCAGTGGTCACAGGTGATATTCCTGATTGGAAAACCACTAAGCAGTGCCAACTAAACAGCTTGTCCGATTTCACTACTACAAGGTCTAACACAATTCAGTCACAGCAGCCATTGCAATGCATAAAGCATGGGTCCACTGTGGCGTTGCCCTTCTCACTGTTGCTTCTCTCCTCCCTGTCAGTCTTGTCCCTACATAGCGATCTGTGGTCCGTTCTCCTTTAGCATCTCAACAACAAATGTAAATGTCTCTTCCTACTGAGAGGTGAACTCCCAGCAGTAGCAACACTATTAAACAGCAATGGGCTGCTTCATCACCCACAAGACATTACTGAAGCTCTGCATAGGCATTACCTCAAATAGTTTTCAAAGAAGCTCTCTGAGGTAGGCATGATTTTATTCTATTTATATAAAGAGAGAGAGAATCCCATTCAGTAGTTTACAAATGCCAACAACATCCAGGGATGGGCCAGGCTGAAGCCAGGAGCCAAGAACTCAACCCAGGTCCTGTACACGGTGGCAAGAACCCAAGTACTTGAGTCTTCCCAAGGTCTGCATTTGCTGGAAGTTGGAATCAGGAATGAAACTAGAACTTGAACCCAGGCACTCTGATATGGGCTGTGGGAATTCCAAGTGGTGTCTTAATTGCTATGCCAAATGCCCAACCTGAATTAGGCATCATTGTAGTCTCCATTTTACAGCTAAAGAAATTGAGTTCTGAGGAGCGAAGTACTATGACAGAAATCTTTTGGCTGGAATCAATCCCAGATAAAACTGAGAAATCTGTTCCCTCTTTTCCTTAACTTGCTATTATAAAGAATTTCAAACACATTCAAACATTGGCAGTAGAGTATGATAAACCTCATGAATCTATCAACGAGTTACAGTTACAAACTCCTGTACAATCTTACTTCCTCCATGTAACCCAATCCACTCCCTCTTCCCCATTACTGTGAAGTAAGTCTCATACAGCACCATCCATAAATATTTCAGTATGGCATTCAAAATGTATTTTTAAAAAAAGCCCCAAGTCATTATCAGACCTAAAAATATTGTCAATAATATCATAATATAACTAAATATCAGCATCATAAATGTTATGTATATTTCTTTTTCTACTCTAAGGTTAGTTTGCTTGCATCAGAATCCAAATAAAATGAACCAATTGTGACAAGTTGATCTACGACCCAGTCTCTTTTAAGATCTCTTTCAATTTGCACTTATTTGTTGATAAGCTGAGTCACTGGTCCTGTATGGCAAGTGTCTGTAGCACTCAGAATCCTATAAAAATGTAAAAACATATTAGTCCAAGATTGTACAAAAACAGGTAAGGTGTAGGCTGTGGTTTGCCAACACCATCCACAGTGTAGATTATGCTGATTGTAACCTTGTGATATTATTAGTATGTTCCTCTATTCTTTGAATTTCCTACAAATAGTAATTGGCTTGATGAAATTCAGTATCAATTCTTTAGGCAAACTACTTCCTCAGTAGTGGTATACTCTTCCACTTGGAAGAACATAATGTCTTTTTTCTTTTTTTACTTCTCCCCAGATTTGGGGTTTTTTCAAAGATTTATTTTATTTATTTATTTGAAAAGTAGAATAATAGTGAGAGGTTGAGACAGAGAAAGGTCTTCCATCTGCTGGTTCACTCTCCAAATGACCAGAATGACCAGTGCTGGGTCAGGCCAAAACCAGGAACCTCTTCCATGTCTCCTATGTAGGTGCCAGGGCCCAAGGACTTTGGTCATCTTCTGCTTTCCCAGGCATATTAGCAGGGAGCTGATTGGAAGTGGAGCAGCTGGAACTAGAACCCACACTCATATGGGCTGCCACCCAGGACTTTAACCTGCTACTCCACAGCACCGCACCCTCAATTTGTTTCTAATATTTATATCCTATATAAGTCCTGACTTCAAGAAATTTGTGTTTTATGAGGACATAAAATAAATATATATACATATATATATATATGAATGAAACAACAATATTTAAAAAAAGTCTCTTTTACTCATTCTTGCACTACTTGTTGAGTGACTACTGTGTGGTAAGCATTGAGGTAGGCATGTGGGGTGTAGAGATGAAAAAACTAGAGGCATATCTTCACAAAGTGCAGTCTTGTTCATAAGTGCTTCTCTGGGACCATCTACAACAACCAACAGAATAATCAAACTGACTTTAGGGCACTGGAGAAGCTGCACCCAGCCAGAAAGAGACAGTAAGGATGATACACATTTGGAGACAGGAGAGAACTGGTCCTCATGCTCTAGACTTTGTACGGTTCTGAGTTGGATTCAAGGATGAAAATGACTTAGACGGGGTGGGGGTGGGGTCAATGGTGGATTCCAGTGCAAAATAAAATGTGTGAACTGAAGTTTGGGTATAGGAGAATACACGGTGCGTGGATGGCCATGGGAGAAGAGCAGGTGGGTGGAGCAGAGTGGCTGTGGACGGCCACCAGAGCACAGACTACTACAGTAGGCAAATCAACTGATAAAATCCCCATAATTGGAAAATTCTTAGGAAATCCCATAGTTAAGTAACCACAGCAGCAATAACAATATCATGCACATTTACTTTTATTATCTTATTGAAACTTCATACTCATACCTTGGGTTAAGGATTATTAGTCCCCATTTTATAGCTGAAAGAAGGGAGTTCCAAAATTCTTACTATTCAAGTTCATTCATATTGTAAATGCCAAGGCAAGGATTTGAACTCAGGGCTATGTGATCTTGTGCTAATTTAAACCAATTCCCCCCTAAAAGCGGGGACCCAATCTCTCATCAAACACCTCTCATACTGGGGGTTGTTTAGTCATACCACATACCCAGAGGACTTGCAGCATTCCTTTTTCAGATCTTCACCTAGGCCCCGAATCATTCATTTTTACTTTTATGTTTTATTTTTGATTTTTTAAAGTTTTGTTCAAAAGGGACAGTTACAGAAAGAGGAGGAGAGACAGAGACGTGGGTGCAAGGGTCCAAGCACTTGGGCCAGCCTCTGCTGGTTTCCTAGAGAATTAACAGGGAGCTGGATTGGAAATGGAAACAGGGCAGCCAGGTCTTGAACCAGCACCTCTATGCGGTGCCGGTATGGTAAGCGGAGGTTTAACTTGCTATGCCAGAACATTTAGATCAATTTCTAAAAATGTATTGTAAAAGAAAATTATATATAATTATATATAATGTACCATTATCTGTAACATAGATATAAAATAAAATGGCAAGCTTGACAGAAGAAAAGCAAACCAAATAAATTGCCAATTTGTTCAATATAGCTTCTCTGATGGATAGACAATCTGACTCCAGGCTCCCAGAAAGAAAGAAAATGAAAGCAAAGATGTCAGGCTGATAATTAGACACAAGGGACTAGGGAGGGAATACAAGAGTCACCCCCAGGGGTGAATCCAAGGACATTGCTTTCTGCTGGGACCCACCCAAGACCAGCCACTTTGTGGTTTAACTTGTGGTTGAAGTGTTCCAGTAAAATGAGACCTTAGTCAGACTAGGAAGGTTTAGTTTGTAGCTTTATGTGCAGAGAACCAAAAAGTATATAACTCCCAGATGTCAATCACTAATGCCAATCAAGAGTGTCACCACCACATCGCTAGTCAATGTCCTTTGTACTTTAAGGACAAAAACCGAAACCAAGGAGAAAAGTGGCCTGATGCTCTCGACTGGCACATTCCTCCCTTGGAACGTCCTTAATAAACTTTTGCTTTACTCTCCCCACTTGGATCTCTCTGAACTGTGATGCGTTCATCATTAAGAAAAGAATCAAGGCAGGCCGGCCACCTCAGGTGACAGGGAAGGCAGAAGCCTTTTTACTGAGCATGTCTGCACCTGGCACAACATTGGCACTAATTATTGAGCATGACTCATTTAATATCAAAGCATTCCTGCAAGGAGGTTGAGAGAGGACAGATATTTCTATCTTTGAAGACCAAGTTCTTACTTGGAGACCCAAAGACATGTCTTACATAGGCAGATATTGAGTGATTTAAGAATGAATGTTTCAGCAAAAGCTTCCCAAATAGTACCCAGGGCAAACCTGCTTCAGTCTTTAATCCCCTCTCTGCCAGGTCATACCCAAATGTTTCCAAACACAGGTGAACGAAATGAGCCCCGTGTGCAGTTTTACCCTGAGATGTATACAGGTTCAGATTGGAGTGTGTAGGGCAAACTAGCAACCAGCAAGGAGGTGAGTAAGCAAATACAACAGAACAACAATAAGGATAATATAAGAAGACAAGCAGGTGTCCATCAAAGGATAAGATTAAGAACAAAGCAAACCCCTGTAACTTGAATTTCAAAGAGAGGTTGGAAAGGCTTACTTCTCTACAGCAAACGGTGCCAAGGGAGTAGATTTCTCCGGTTCAAAGTAAGATTCTGAATGACAGCTTTCCTCACACCCATTATTTGTCCCTTGTTCCATCAATTTAGCCTCAATAACACTGGGTGGTGAGAGCGAATCCCGAAGAAACAAAAGGAGATGATTGGATTATTTCTCTAAGGCTGTTTCAGTACTAGGTGCAAAAATTGGTTGGGGCTGGCAGGGGGGATAGGGTGGAGTGAAGATTGTCTATGAAAACAGCTCATTTGAGGTCTCTCAAATTAAAATAACATTAAGAATAAAATTAAATAACATTCAGATAACTTTTTTTAATGAACTTAAATATTTATACTTGATTTGATCATTCTGCAAATGTCACTAAGTTCAATGTGTCAAGGCCATATCTACTGTTACAATAAAAGATCATTGCTGAATGATTTAGGGTAAATATTCCCCTGTCATTTCTTTTGAAGGCACCCCTCCTGGCTTAGTGTGGACCGAGCTAAAAATACTGATTTCAGGCATGGGTATGAAATGCTTTGATTTCCAATTATTTTAAGAAATTGGTCTCTGAATTTCTGAATTATGGAAGGATAAAGGCCCTCCGATTTAATCTGTAAAACAGGGCTCTATTTAGAGTCCTTGGTCCAGTTCCCAGGAAGAAACTGCAGATGGGAAGAATGGCCGGTGTGTAACATTGGGAACTGGTGCCCTCCAGTGGCCAAACGTGATGGAGTTTTTAATCAAGTAAAAGCCAAGGTATCTTCCATTTCCAGTGTTATATTTTCTGAACAAACAAGCCAAAACCCTTGCAGAGCTCAATGGTGAAGAATAAAACTACAAAGGTTTTAGGTTGTGCTTTGTTTTGGTGGTGTTTTGATTTCGTTAAGAGAGAGAGACAGAAAGAGAGAGGAGACGGATGAGACAGAGATATACATACAACATCTATTCATTGATTCACTCCCCAAATGCCTATAACAGCTGGAGGTAGACCATGGTGGAAGCCAGTAGCCAGGTATGAAATCCAGGTGTCCCACATGAGAGGCAGGGGCCTAACTATTTGAACCATCACTGCTGCCTCCCAGGGTTTCACAGCGGCAAGAAGCTGGATCAGGAGCCAGAGCTGGGCATTGAACCCAGGCACTCCTGGGATACAGATGTCTTAACCACTAGGCTAAATGCCCATCTGGGTTTCATCATATAGGGTAGTAAGATACTAGAGGAGGAGGCTGTTTGCTTGAGTTTGACTTTAATCTCATGCTACAGAAAGAGCCACAGGTGATTAAATTGACTTAGCAGGAAAACATTGAAAAGACATTGAGAGTCCCCAGTCTGTGTGACACCTCCCTTTGATCATGTTCCATTGTAATATTTCCCCCATTAGCTTCAATAATAACACCTCCCTGGATGAGCAGGGTCTCACGTGGAGGTGCAAAGCCTTTGCTTCCAGTTAGAGGCAGCAACCATTCTGCCTGTCGATAGGGAAGCAAAAGAACAGTGGGGTAGCTACACATTCATCTGACAAATGTCTGGCTTTGGGTTTCCTAGTGGCACTCTGGGTCATTTGCTTCCTTTATCTTAAAGTCTGCACCACAGCCTCTTGAGGGTGTCCCCAGGCCCTCTCTGTTTCCCTTCTGGCTCCCGGCACTGTGCTTTCCATCATCTTCCTCCAGGCTGTTTTATTCCCAGGGGGTCTGAGACAGGGCGTGACCCTATCAGACCCAAGGGAGGCCCAGGACACCTCTTTAGCCTTGATGATCTCAATATATTAAAATACAAAGGCATGCCAAGGCAGATCGATAAGAATTACAGTGCATTCGAATGTTTCCAAAATGTGAAAATTTTTTTGCTGTTTATAATTTTAACCCAAATGCAATATAATTGTCTTGTTTTATGGAATGACTGCAGATGCACAGCTCTGAGTGTGCCCTAAAAGGATGCTCAAATGCAAGGTCACAAATGCAAAAGCATGAGATGAATGGCACCCTCCTCCAGCGCAGTCTATGCCTCTCTCCCTGACAATGGGTATAAACTTGTTGAGACAATATGATAGTGTCAAAGCTCTGTTATATTACAGCAAAAGTCTAAATCCCTCCTGAATATGAAATGTGGACTGGATGACGGCTCAGTTTCTTCTTGGAGAGTAACAAGTAGTGCTTTTAAGCAACTAATCAAGGAAGTGAGTTTCAGCACAAAAACCTGTTAGCATTAAGGAAAATATTCTTTCAGGAAAGATAGTTCAAATTCTCCACAGACTCCTGAGTTACACTGGATTCAAAGCATAAGAATTTTAACTATACAAAAAGAACATGAGCCCATTGTCCATCCTGCACCATATTTTGGGGCGGGAGCACATCACCACAGTAATAACCAAATTAGAATGTAGGCTGATGGGTGGGGACCTCTCTCTTTGGACAACTGTATCTGCCAGAGATAGTTCATATTCCAGCAATTTTATAAACTCTTTCTAATATTTGATAACTTCTAGAAGAAATAGGACTAGATAATTATAGTTTGCTTTCATTATCTTTATCATTATAGTTGAGCTTCTCCAAACAGTATTTGCAGTTAAAGCAGTTTCAAGTGTGAATCAGAAAAACTCCTTGGACCAGGTTGAAACCAGGAACTCCATCCTGGTCTCTCACTTGCATGGCAGGGGTCCAAGACATTGAGTCATCATCTACTGCCTTCCCAGGTGTATTTGCAGGGAGTTGGATCAGAAGCAGAAGAGCCAGAACTCAAAGCAGAACTCCAATATTGGATGTTGATGTCACAAACTGTACCACACACTGGCCCCAAAACAACTGTTTTAAGGAGAAAATAATCTCAAAATGCTGCAATTAGTTACCTCCCTCTCTTCTCGAATCAGCCTGAGAAAGTAAAGGGTCCAGCCCCACTCAGCCCTTGCCACGAAGCTCTGTGGAACACACTTCTTGGCTCCAAGTCTTAGTGTGTTTTTATTGTAACAACTTGAGAGTTTAATAATGCTGACTCTCCTGTTGCTAATTTCTTACATAGAATCTCATGGCTGTAATATTTTGACCAGAATCTTCTCCTTTGTGGATTTGCCTGTTAAATGAGGCTGAATCAGAAATGTTCAAGATCTGAACTCCGACATTAAGGAGCAGAGACAGAAAAGCAATAGAACAGTTTAAGAAAACCGAAGTTCTTTGGTTCATCACAGGAGGTGATTTCATTTTGAAAGGGCATAGGCAAAACTTTGAATTCCTGCTGTGCATTCATTATTGTGGTGCATAAAATTGCATCGTTTAACATCTCAATTACATTAGTGAATTTTATCTGTTTTGGGTCACAGATACCTTTAAGGAGCTGTAGAAAGCCATAGTTCCTCTTCTGTTCCCTTCATCCTCAACCTTGATGCACCTAATCACATAGGTGCTACATGTTGTGTTCAGTCCCAGGGGATTCACTGACTTGGTGTTAGAATGCTTATCGTAGGTCAGTAGTTCTCAACTGGGGTAATTTTGCCCTCCAGGACACATTCAGAAAAGTGATTGTCACAACCTAGTGGGCCTGCACAAGGGATGCCTGCCCCACATTCTCTTAAGAACTATGTAGCCTCCACAATTAAATGTGTTACTGGTCAAAATGTCAATAGTGTTGGCTTGAAGATCACCTATGATAGACCCTCACTGTCCAACATAGTATCCCACGTGGCTACTGAGTTCCGGAAATGTGCATTGACCTGATCTGCTGGAAGTACAAAATGCATACCTGGTTTCAAACCTCCTAGAAAAGGTAAACCATCTTATGAAGGTTTTAGATGTTGAAATAATATTTTGGATGCAATTGACTACATTATATCATTAAAATTAATTTTGCTTTTTCTTTTCACTTGTTGCCTTTTCTCAGTGCAGAGCCACTCTACATGAATCACTCCAAATGAACTAAGATTCTGATTCAAAAGCAAACCTATGAAATTAATCAGGTCTACCATTACTTTTGTATTTGAATTTTATTGCAACATAGTCATAATCACTTGGTTGTCTATTTTATATATCTGATTTCACACCCCAGTGATGGGGGTGAGGAGTTAAGAAATGCATAGCCAACAAATCCTACACTATTTCCTGTCTGGCTCTTTACGAGAAAAGTTTGTCAACTCCAGATCTGAAGGTACATCCACTCCATGGGTGGAAGAAAAATGTTGCCATCCTGGCAGTGGTAATGTTTTCAAAAGTATCATAAGCAAATCTGGAATATTTGAAGAAGAGGTGGCTGAACAGATGGAAAACAGATAGAACAGAACACACTAATTGGTTGTGCTGCCCTCATATGCATGCACATTACATTGCTATATAATTGGAATACTGTGCTCTACAAAGGAAAATTAAAAAGGTAGTATCTTGTATTAGGAATGGGGCACTGATTTGAGAACAAGTATCTCATGAGGACCTAGTATCCTCCAGGCACCACCCTGAAAGCTGGAGTCATAATAGTGAAGAAGAGGAATAAAGACCTTACACTTATGGGGATTAGAGTCTACAAGGGGACAGAGAGAATAAAAGCAAAGAGGCACTGGATATGCCAAGTACTTATAAATGCAATGAAATGGTAAACAAATTAATGGCAAAGAGTGCTGGGTAGAAATGATTCAACTTTATTCCGAATTATAGGGTCTTGGAAGGATTCTCTAGGTAGGGGATATTTGAGGGTGTAGAAAACAAAATTATAAGCCTCAACTGAGATCAACTTGCAAATATGTGTCTAAATCTTAAATGTGACCCAGTTAATTCCACCTCAGGTTTCTTAACATAAACAATTATTGGAATAAGTTTTCCAAAATATGTATACAAGAATTTCTCTAGAGCGTTTTCCTCATGATTAAAAAATGAAAACGACTTAAGTATTCAATTTATTAATATAAACCCGTTTGTGATACAATAAGTTTTCTGAAGCCAAAATGGCATTATAGTACAAGTCATGTTTTATTTAAAAAAAAAAAAAAAAAAAGCTGTATTTCTAGGGGAAAAAATTTCAGAGTTTTAGTAAAATGGGTAGGACATCTAAAAGGTAGAATTTTAAGTGTCTCTTACATGCTTATTTATACTTCTCTGTAGTATCATTATTTTTAAAGACTTATTTATTGATTTGAAAATCAGAGTTACACAGAGAGAGGAGAGGCAGAGAGAGAGAGAGAGATGTCTTTTATCTGCTAGTTCACTCCCCAGTTGGCCTCAATGGCCAAAGCTGTGCCGAAGCCAGGAGCCAGGAGCTTCTTCCAGGTTTCCCACACGGGTGCAGGGGTCCAAGGACTTGGGCAATCCTCCACTGCATTCCCAGGCCACAGCAGAGAGCTGGGTCAGAAGTGGAGCAGCTGGTACTCGAACTGGCGCCTATATAGGATGCCAGCATTGCAGGACGCGGCTTTACCCACTACACCACAGCAGCGGCCCCTGTGGTATCATTTTAAAATAATCAATTAACAAGTAAAATTACACAAAGAAGGTAAATGCACAAGGAATTCTCAACAGTGGTTACCCTAAGTGTGATAACCATTT